>NW_025779872.1:0-67295 GCF_021130785.1 Homalodisca vitripennis
GGAGTTCTGTAATTACAATCAGCCAAATCCTACTGGTGGTCATACAGCGTCAAAGGAACACTTATTTTAATATTAAGAAATATTGTTTAGTGCAAAATTTAAGGTCTATATGGATAGCTTAGTTTTTTGTGTTGCTATGAATATCTAAGCCATATGTTTAGTGTCAGTTTTGTTTATTTATTCTACGTTTTTCTCGTTCCCCTCATGGATAGCCAAATCCCATGAAGTTACATACTTCGACATTTAACTTATAACGGCTTTATATAGAAATGAAGTTTCTTGTAACATTGCAATTCTTTAGGTCAGTCACTCGGGTGACACAATGCGGAAGACAGAAATGAAATGTTTCTATCTCCTCAATCTTTGTTGGCTTTGCTATCACTCAGCCGACAAACATTACGGCTGACTTAGTGTTTGAAATTATTATCTATGGTGATTTTTAATAGCAATTCAATTTATTACGCTTTGTATTTAAAGCATACATATTATCAGCTTGTGGTCAATAGCCGGAGTCCAGTTAATTTAATTCAGTTCATCCAGAATAGATACCGCCCACCACTCGAGGGACTGGCTAAATGTAACCAAAGGTGGTCTATAGATTGCTAAGGGAATTCTAGAAATCATGTTTTATATTTTATCTTCTAGATCGGAATGAATTAAAAAGACCGTAATTAGAAAGAACGTTTTAATAAAATATACTATTATAAACTTTTCTTATGAACGTAAAAAACTTAAGTATTATACCCCCAGGCGAAGTTAGGACTAAGAAGCTCCTCTAACACTTTACCTAGGGACCAACGGCTTAAAGGTGACGTCCGAACCACTACCAATGGCCGAGCAAGCGCGCTGCATGCAAGGACAGTATCGCTCAACGGTCATCCATACAACCAGCAGCCCCGCTCGACGTTGTTTGATTTGGTTATCTCGCGATAATCGCCGTACCCCCTACACTGGCGCCATTATTAACGCATACGATTAAATGAGGCATTAAGGCAAAACTCAAATTGACCTTTTAAAAAAGTTGAGATAATTTATCCAGAAGTGTTCGTAAACAAGATAACATAGGTTTGAAGAAGGCAGCAAGCACTCTCACTAGCCTGTAACATGAACAATTAGGTAAACTATTGTTGTTAAACAAAAGACTTTCTCTGTTGAAGATGGATCTTGCACTGGCTACTTGTTAACTTATTTACACTCAAAAAAATTTACCAATTACTTTAAAATTTTTACTTTTGTGAGGTCTTTCGATAGCATGCCTATCTTCGTCAAAAACATCACAAGAGTAATGATGTTGTGATGTGTCTGACGAAGATACCCTTGCTATCGAAAGGACGCACCAAAATAACAGTTTTAAATCTTGGTTTGTGTGTTTGAATGTAAGTAACTTAAGACTTATTCTATTAAATAACTGGCCGTATGTTTAAATATTTTAACTTGAATCAAAGTAAAAATTTACAATTACACTGCCTGCACGTGAGTTAGATTCCTTAAAAAGGATAGACTTAAGTATTAACGCCATAACATCCGTATGAACGTAAAAACTGAATATATGTTTTGATTCTTCTAAAATGACAAGGTATTTGCACTCCAAAAATTAACCCTAATTATATACTACCCTAGTTTTAAATTAAACAGTTATCAATTTCTGTACCGTGCTCTATTGTCGACTTAAAATATTGAGTATCTCACCTTAACTAAGTGACATTTCTTTACAACATAGAATTTGCTATTCGTAAAAGTTTATACAACAGCTGTATTTTGATATCTAATAGGAAGGTGCAGAATAAAGAATTACCAGAATGTGCCTATTAGACATCTTTTACTATCTTAGTAGCTAATCTAGCTAATCGATCACCGTCTCAGCTTATCGATTTAAAGGCTTGAGTTTCGAGTCCCGGTTAGAGGATATGACTTTCGCAACCTGAAGTAATAAAGGCTCCTAAAAACTATGTTGGAATAAAATGTAATAGTTTTTTTTTACAGAAATTTAAAAAGTCTCTACTATGATACGCATGATACCTGTAGGCCTAATAATGTAAAATAATAATTATTTAAAAGTACAGGAGGAGTAATAAATGTCAAATATACAATAAGTATAGAAAGTTAATTAAAGCTGTACGACAACACTGCAGACTGTTTATCGAAATAGTTATAGCCTAAGTTTTGTCCGCGGCATACAAGTGTTGATTATAAACAGGCAGATCGGCGTAAACTGTTCCAACCCATAATTAAAATAATGTATTGTTTATTTATTAACTCATCGATATCGTAAATTGTTTGCTCTAAGGAACTTACACTGTTATGTAGACTATTTAAACTATGTAGACACATCAAAGGGAAAAGTAATCTACAAAGTTTTCTTTTACTTGCACATACACTATTTAACAATCACGACATATCGAGTATTGTGCCGGGATATTGGATCTAAAATTATGATAATTTATCACGTTGACATGAATGTAAGACGAGTAACAAAACATGTTTATCTCTATAGTATGTATGTGTTCGGGTAACCTGATAACGAAAATCTATTTACTGTTAAAAGTGTCGTTACGTAAACAAGCAATTGAAGGGAAAAACTATAAAAAAGAAACAGATGAAAAATACAACAGTGAACATATTATATCTTTTATATCCATAGAATCAAGAAAAAACATGTATTATCAAGATTTTGATAAATTCAAATCTGTTATTTACAAAATTCGTTGAACGCACGCCACGTTAGGTTAGAGAAGCACCACCAGGAACAAGTGCGATGGCCAAGACCAGGATCGAGACAAGGACTTATATATGAGTTACTTTTCTTCTTTCAAAGTGTTTTTCTTTGATTATTCTTCTTAATGAAAGTAGTTTTCCATCTTAGATTTAGCGACATTTAACCACAGCAAAAACATTGAAATAGTTCCAATGTAATTATAACAAGTTTGCAGTTAAAAGGATTATAATTTTTAATGAATTTTACAATAATTTTATTTTCTTGTTTTATCTTGACCAAAAAAATAACTTTCGTATGTTTTGTGGACGAACTGAAAGAACTTGTGATCTACGAATTTACATCCCTTCAATACTCTAAGTTTACAGAAAGAAAACAGTTTTACAGCTAACTTCTTTAAAATCGCCAAATGTTATCAGATCCATTATCACATATTTTATAAAAAGTGTAAAGACTACCAAAAGAATTATTTATTAAATGTGTCTGAGAGAAATCTTTCAGACATTTTATAGTAGTGTAAATATTAAAAATAATTTTATATTAGTAGAAATAATATTTATTTTATATTAAAATTCAGATATGATTGCGTTAATTTGTTTAAACTCAATTATTTATATAAAAGGTGTTGTACAGATTTGACGAGAATTATGGTCTATATATTTTAATTTTTTTAACTGGTTGTTGACTCAGTTTATTTTCTTGTTTTATCTTCATCAAGAATAACTTTCGTATTTTTTTTGGACGAACCGAAAAAACTTGTGATTTATGGTTTTAAATCCCTTCAGGACTCTAAGTGTACAGAAAGAATCAGTTTACAACCATCATCTTTGAAATCGCTAAAGATTTTAATATCCATTCTCACATGCTTTATAAAAAAGTGTAAAGATTTGCAAGAGAATTAAATTAAATGTGTCTGAGAGACATATTTCAGGCGTTTAATAGTTGTGTAAATATTGAAAATAATTTTGAAATTATTAAATGTTAGCCCATTTAGGATTAAAATTCATAACGTATTGCGTTAATTTGTTTAAAGTCATTGATTTCTAAAAACGGTGTTGTACATATTTGAGGAGAATTATAGTCTATATCTTTTAATTTATTTAACTAGTTGATGAGATTACCACCAGAGCTCTCTTCCACTTTACAAGAGACTAGAAATTGTCGATTGAAATTATAATTATTATATATAGGTTATAGAAATAACTTCTTAGGTTGCATTTTCACCCTTAAATGTTTAAATTACACTATTATTAATAATTTTACTCCGAAGAAAATAAAAAATGCTATATTTAAAAATAATGCCCGGGCTTCTACTTGGTATAAAACACCAATAAAATTGTTTATCGGAATATAATTATTTTCATTTTACACTGACAGGAAAGCCAATCTACTGCAAAATCAGATGGGAACAATCAAAATATTTGTTAGGAAGTTACTAGCTATCTAGCCTTAGAGGTGTTACGGTTTATATCCACATACCTGGGTAACTAAGGCTCTGATTGTTACATGTACATTTTAGTTTAAACAAAATAAATGCTACTATAAATTGCTATTGAATATTTTCTCTTATTAATGACTGAGTGCTATAATTTTTTACACAATAATCTTTTATTTATACATAGAATTGTAAAACTCAATTAGCTTTGAATAAAATATTGTAAATTGCAAACTCGATCTTTAAAGAGCCTGGAATATTTCATATTGGAACCTGAGGATGTAGATGCATTCTTTTGAATTCGTAGAAAAAAAACACACTATAATTAATATATAGTATTGTAATCACTTGACCTTAAGGTCATATCAGATTTCATTACTATTTCTTGAGAAAATTGTATTCGTCAATGATATTGAGATAAATCTACATCGATAACCACGCAGATAACGTAACACGCATAAGGACTTTAAATTTATATTATCTCTAAGATTATTTTTAGTTTTGAATAGTTTTAAAAGGTGTATTAGAAGACTTAATAGACTGTGTTGTTAAATTAATATAATGCTTACAGAAAATATTTTTGACATTTGATTCTTTAAAATTAATTTCAGTCCTTAACTTGTAATTATCGGTGATGACCGTGTTACTTATGTTTGTTAGTCTGCAAGATATATCCTGAAAACGAACCGACCTATAGTATTTTAAATTTGCATGAAGCTTAATTTATGTTTGAGTAACACTGTGTTTGATATTAGTGCATAATAACTGATGTGATTTAGATGAGCGTCACTGAATATTTTTGCAAAGTACCTTTAGGTAACCATGATGGGAACTAGAAAATAGTTGAATAAATAAATATGTAAACAACCAATTCCTATCAGGCAAGATGAAGTAACTCTTTTATTAGTAGAGTAAAAATAAAGTATAGTATATTGTAGTCAATGTTAAACGTTGTTGTCAATATATAACTTTATCGCAATCCTCGCTTCCTTACAAGAAAACTGGTATAAAACCTTGCAGGAAATTTCTACATAGACAAGAATGAGTTATATGATGGTTCATGTCTAACCATTAGGCTAAGCGTCATAGAAGATGCACCGTTATAAAGTTTAATTTTGTATAATACAACTTTTCGCAACCCTGGTACTTGTCGATGGTTAGCATAAGTAATCTGATGTTCTTTGTAACGACATTTTTAATTCTTGTAACTAATAAACATTTTCTCTTGAACTTCGTGCCAGAACATATTGCTGCAAAGCAACACCTAGCGCGCCTTGTCAGTAAGTAAAATTTATATTTCCACATTATAAATTTGCCGTTTCATGCTGGACATCTAATATGAAAGTAATATAAAGTACAATTTTTAATCATAAATTGATATAATAATATATTGTGATGATGTTTTATTTAGAAGATTTATTCAGATAATAAATGAGGTGATATCCTCCTGTAGAGACGAATTTGTAATTATTATAAGTCTTCACTTTTTTGACTACAGCTGCAATATTGAACCAAGATGCTGACGCTACGCCTGTAAGTCGACATAGATGTGAAAGGAAGTCAATTTTAAAGTTTTAATAAATTATTAAGTTGGTAGGCAAAATTCAAAAGAACATTGGAGCTATTAGCTCACCCCCGATCATACCAACTTATACCAAGTTCATTATTACTCTATTTTGGCTGCAAAGTGTCTAGATATTATTTTATTTTGACACCTAGAAGTGGAGCTCTGTAGGTTTAAATTGATGCAATTAAAACTTATAAGAATAATTTTCGAATCGAATATTTATTACTACAACCTCAGTTATATATACCCCCATGTTTCTAGTTCATTCGGTACAAAGACTATAACTTGATAAGCAACACAATTTCTCATTGGTTCCTGTGAAATGTAAAAACTTCTTTTCTGGATAATTGTTTTTTTGCTCATCTCCCAACATGATATATAGAGAATAAAATAAACATTGGTTACGGTAAATATACTCCAGTAGATTTGGCGTTTTCTCTTGGAAATTGGATTAGGAAATACCTCTGTCAATGCTTTTCTTCACTGAGCGTATGCACCTTTCGTCAAGCTTATTCTATTTCAATGTTTTTATTAGTTGCAATAGTGTCAAAAATATTTGTTTAATATTTTACTCTACTAATATCGTAGACAATTTGCTATATTATATGCAATATTATATATTCGTAGGTAATTATACTTGTTCGAGTATGTTTTTCGTATGCGAAAGAAAACCTGGCCAAAAATTAAACTCCAGTAAACACATTTTCTCAACAATATCACAATAACTTCATATCATATTTCCAAGTTATAACACCGTTTACTAATAACAGTGCAAGTTTCTAACCTCGGTTTCTAATAAGAACTGACAGAGCAATTATTTATATCCGTGCTACACCCTGCATTATTGAATAAAGCGTTTCGTGTTCAATGAACAACTCTATATACTAAAGTGATGCATTTGCTATAAATGTTTATGCTATAAATATATAATATATGCCTAGTAGACAACTTATACCGTAGCTGAGTAATTCTGTCTCAGCTTATCTACTACAGGTCCCGAGTTCGAGTGCTTGAGCGCGCACTATGAATACGCTTAGTAAGAATAATCTTAACCTAGTCTAAAGTATAATCCTTGATGAGAAAACTTCTTCTTTAGCATATGAATTTAAATAAGAGTATCAATAAAACCTAGAATTCGCTGCTGAATTTTATTTTTTGTTGAATTTGTTTAATATATTTCTAGTTCAGGAATTATAACGAGGATATTACTTTAATCTTTAGGTAAAAATTTCAACAATGGCATAAACTAACATAATTAAGACCCTTTTACGTTTAACCTGAGGGTTACTAAATTTAATGCTTCACAAAAAAACTCTACGTAATATGTGTGCTACGATATCTTTCCATACTAAAGGGAATGTTATTTCAAAACGATATGAAAGTGAGGACAGTTTTAATCTTGTTGTGCATTTAGAGAACGTAACAATAAGTTGTTCCTAAAATGTTTTTGTTCTAAGAAACTGGTGTTTAGTTTCTCTGAATATGTATACTGATTCATTTAATATTAAGAATTAAAAGCATTTTATGTTATATATTTACTCTATACCTTCTCAAATCTAATATTTACATTATACATTCTCAAAACTAATATTTACTCTGTACCTTCTCTAAAATATTCTCTACTGCAGTAATCTTTATGTAAAAATGTATCTACATTTGTAAATGTAGATTTTAACATACATATTCAACTCTAGTTTTTTTTAATTTTTTCATTCAGCTCAAAAAACACTTCATGATCTACATTAGTCCTACTTAATTGATCCTACATGTGAATTTATATTATGTAAAAATTAAGTATTAAAAGCGAAAATAAATATTTAGTATTATAAAATTACTATTATAAGGATGTTCACTTACTGTTATATAGTCAAAAGCAATTCTTACCTAATGTTTTAATCTGTTGAAAAGTGATGACATATTACTCTAGGGTCTAATAGAATAAGCAACATTATGATTAATCGACTCCAGGGAATAAAAAACACTTAATAGTTGTATTTAATCAACATATATTGAAATATTGCAAATGACAGAAATAATATTTTTCATGCACAATCTGGGAGTTGAAACTGTACTTATTTTAGAATTTTGACACTGTGTAGTCATTTTTAAACCCGAAAAAAAATTCACAATCCGTGTATTTATAAGCAATTTTATTCTTTTTCCTTTTATGCTCATAAACGAAGGATTTTTGATTCCATGTACCTCATTAGGATCACTTTAGTTCAGATAATCACTCATTTGCCGGAGTATTAATTAAACGGTCATAATTACTCCAGTATAATAACTGAGCATATACAAAAGAAGGGTTTGCGCAATAAAATTCCTTGAAAACTATGCGGCAAAGCTTTGATTATATATATATATATATATATATATATATATATATATACATATATACATATATAATTTCGCTAGGAACAAGCACCTGAAAGCAATAATTACATTGAACGTTTCCCAGTCGAAATAGTAAGTAAGAATGCATTACACTTTTGGTATTAGACGGTTATATAACCGTTAGTACACTTTGTAACCACTTTCCGCTACTCCTCACAGGTTAAATATATTTTTTTCATTTAGAATTCAGGTAATTAAAAGCTCTCACAATGACAGTTAAATATTTACGTAACGATCTAAAGTCATTACAAAGTATCTAAATTTATAAATGAAACGTCGACTTCTTGGAAATGAAGCAATATTTAGCATCAATTGTAACTTTTTAAATTTTGAATTTAAACCATATAAATAATTATATTTCAATGAAAATGAATTTTCTAAGGGTATAGAAGGATACACGATTAAAAGTTTACAATTTAAATACATTTTCTTTAAAAATTTCAATAGGGCCAGCGATTAACTACATTTCATCACTGTCATATCTACTTCAGCACACAGGAATTGCGATATAATTCATTCATGACCGGTAGTTTATTTTACTTGACTGTGTGTGTATGTGGTTCAGCTAACTGTTTGCCTTAATGCACGTAAAACTAATTAAATAGATGGGCTTTATATGTAATAAACTAGACTAATGTAGTAATTCATTAATGTTGTTCTTAGTTACAGAACATATTATAAAACAAGATAAATAAGTACACTTTCACAGTTGATCTATAAAATTAATGAACGTTAACATGTTTTTATATTGAATAAAAGTGAAAATTATAAGTGTTTAACCTACACGTGAGTTAGCGTACAAAAACTTTTATTAATAGACGCCATAACATCTGAATAAAACACAAAATAAATATATTTTTGATTTTTCTAATCTAAATGGCAAGTAATTTGTACTATAGAAATTAAACCTGAATTATGTACCATACCATACCATAAATCTATAAGCTTAAGAAATCTAATCTGCAGTCTGTGAATAAATGTAGGAATAATCTTTGTTAATATATGCATTATTAATTTATGTATTCTGTAGTTCATTTTTAACAATTAGTGTTAACTTTTATTAAGTGCATGTTTTACAGTAAGAGTGCATGGAATTATCACACAACATGCTGTTGTGGTTCCTGACTTACGCGTATCACAGTGCTCTGGTATGTTAGCTGTAATTGTAACCTAGGTTGTAGTCACGCATTAGTTTAGTCATTTACCTGAAGAAGAGATCATATTGCATATCTCGAAACGTAGCGTTACTGATCTTATTGTATCACTGAATGATATCCGGAACAAAATCTTGTTTCCTTCACAAATTCAATTAGTTGTCATTAGAAATAATTGCTGGACAATTTTAAAAGTACACTGTGTTGCCGACTAACTGAATCATTTATGTTGTAAAACATATTTAAAAATTTGTAGATAAGGCTGTTTCGTAATAATTAATGTCAAAGGTGTTTTGTGGGTTGCATTTTAAAACAAGCTCATTATAAATATATGTATATTTAGGCTACATTTAAATATTTCATACTTCTAACTAGGGAATATACGACTTTATAATCACGAAAAGATTTTATCGGATTTCAGGGATGGAAATGACGTAAGAAAATACAGACGTGCGCAAGTAAAGATTCCTTTAATCTTAAGGAAAACACAGTAAAACATAACAAAATTATGTGTAAACATAGAAACCACAAAATACCGGTTTTATTCAGTAATTGTTCTATAGCTCAGTTTATGGTCAAAATTCTTCTATATGTACTCGATGTTTGATCCGGGAATCACCACTAGAATTCATTACGGCCAGGACCAGGACCAGAACTTACAGATAAGTTACTTTTATTATTTTCTTATAAATCAAAGCATCTGCTCCTCGATCTGTCACCTAACAAAGCAGTCTACACATCCTAGTTTTAGTGACAGAACATGTTTATGGTTTACAACAGAGTGGAATTGGACCTGTTTTACGTAATTGATATAAAATAAAAAATTTGGTAAACTGTTTAAATTAAATATAAAAAACAGTATAGGGTATTTTTTGAAATAAAAAGTTCTTTAACTTTGACCTTTCCTGAATCGTATTCACCAACTGATGAAGTAGTTACTGAATCGTACACCAGAGCTCTCTCCTGTCGTAGAGTTTTATTATAACATTTCTTACTGGACACCATTATGGCTATCATAAATTACAATTTGTGTCTTTAAATAATTTTATAATTACCGTATAGGGACAATATTGCAATACCTGTAGTTCCACACCTACTGGAAACCTGCTGAAAAGAGGTTACCACAATTTGCCCATCAGACATCTTTTACTGTCTAGGTAGGTATGTCTTTACTGAATCAGCTATACCAAATCGGTCAAATTTTGGTTTGTTCTGATTCAGATTTGCGTTATTCACTAAAAATAATCTTAATATATTCGTGTGCTAGATATAAAAGGAAATTAAAATATTCTGAGTCAAGCATGTTTATAACTAAACTAGTGAAGAAGTATTTGTATAGTCATTATATTTTCATATTATTAACAAATTTTTATATAGCTTCAAAAGTATACCGTATTTTAGACTACTTGATTTAAATATTCCAAGGCGAATAACTTATAGAAGTTGTTTCTTAATAAAAAGACAGAATGCATTTGGTAAAAGACTTTTACGTCCTGTGCAGATATGGTCCAAGGCCTCTTTAAGCACAAAATCAAGTGTTTAACAGCTTATTATTTTAAACTTCTCTAATACGTTTATAGTTATACTGATTCAAATACCTTATCTATATTTGAATATGAAACATAGTTTGTTTCCATAACTTGAGCAGTAAAAATTAAATTATAATTCCTTAAAGTAGTGGAGAGTAATCAATGTCAACTATGCAATAAATATGGAAAGTTAATTAATCTAGTGTGACTAGCCTAGTAGTGTTAGGGTAGTGGTGGGAACATTGCAGAATGGTTATAAAAAGAGTTATCGCTTTCATTTTATCAGTCGTAAACAGGAGTTAATAATTACAAACAAATCACAATAACATTTTTGAACAATAAATTAAATATATTTAATCTTTAGTTCACACTCATTTTTCAAATAACTGATAGCTGTAAATAAACTTATCAAAATAGTATTTTACATCTCTTAAGGAATTATATAATTGCTCTTTAAATGTATATTGTACAGTGAAACAGTGTATCTATTTAGTTTTAACGCGTTTACAATTAACATGGTTTTTACAATAAGGAAGATTATGTAAATCTATAAATAACTTTCTTATATTTTGTGAGAGAAAAAGGAACTTGAAATTTACGTTTTTAAATTTCAGTGCTCTAAGTGTACAGAAAGACAGAGTTTACAATAATTTTCTATATATCATTCAAGCTATATATTATTCGTTTGTACATATCTTATAATATGTGTAAAGTTTACTTGAAGAATTATTTTGTATATTTTGTGAGCTAAAAACAATTTGAGATTTATGTTTTTAAATCCTTTCAGTACTCTAAGTTTACAGAATGAATCAGTTTACATTCATTTTCCATATTATATTTCCCAAATTATATAATATCTGTAAAGAAAAGAAAGAGTCAGTTTAAAATTGTTTTATATAGCACATCCAAATGTTTAAAATCGGTTTATACATGTTTGATAAAAATTTGAATAATACTAATAGAATATATCTAACATACATATTTCTAGCATTGTATAGATTACTATCCGGATAAGACTTACATCATAGTAATTTATGAGCAATTTTGGCCTAGTGGATAATAGATATGTTTATGAAAAGCATTTTATAACTTATGTGTTACACAATCTTTCTAACATGTTCAAATAGGATCAATATTGAAAAGAGTTGAAGTAGGTGTATGCTAGCTGACAAGGTTTAATATACATTAATAAATGATGTTTGATTTTTTAAATGCAATAAATATAAAAACATATTTTGCGGAGTTTATAATAGAAATATGGTCTACAATTTTTAAATTACCTAATTACTTTTCTAAAAGAACACCAGATCTCACTTCTACAGAAAAGTAAATGAGAGAAGAGGAAGTTATAGAGTAATAGAAACGCCTGATTAGGTTCCAATATAACTAAAAATATTCTATTTTTCACTGTAAGTAATAACGAATAATAGTACAAATTTTATAAAAATAAAAAGAGTCAATGCGGTCAATAATGCGTCGAGCTGAACTGCTACATCGAGAGGGAACATTGCTGGAGTAAACTACTTTAATAATGTTGTAAGCAACAAATATATCAATTGAATAATAGTATTATTAAATCCATACAACTAACCAAACAAATTTATTTTTTATTTATTAAGTATTCTTAATTAAATAATATTTCTAACATCCGTTTATATTCAGTTTAACCATTAAAGTTGTCAAATATCTGATATGTAAAATCCACCAAAAGTTTAACCGGTATAAAAAATAACTGAGACTTTGTTGAAAGTTGATGACTTTGCTGTCTTTTTAACCACATGTTGCTGTCTTTTTAATGTTCACCTTATGAAAACGATAACAATCATACGATAGTATAAAAATTTGAATAATTCACAACACGTTTTAGAACAGCCACACAGTAATCTTATTTTTACTAAATTGTAAGATCTTGATTTTCCAAGGAGCTAGTGTTTTATTTTCCAAAAAATAGTATATAGCGACACCTGCAATAGCCCATTCTCTTCCTTTACAAGACTTACAATAAGTACATAAATTACTTTAGTTATACGTAGGAAGAAGTATTTTATATATTATAAACTCCAATATATCCTAATGTTTAGAATGGTTAAAAATACTCTTTTAGGGCTTCTTAAGGAATTACTTCTAATCCCTATAAATGTTATTGTGAACGGCCAGTTTGTAATTAAGTAGAAGTGGTCTCTTTGTACAAGGGTATGCAAAATCGCGGAATTGTTGTCATGAATAAGACAATCTCCATAGACTCGGCATTTTAGATGATGATCTACTTTGTAGATTATGTAGAGAACCTAAGGAAATGTCTTAAATACCTGCTCCTATTTCACTACGTTGTGATAGTAAAGGGTGTTTTATCTCTGGCATTCTGGTAGTGATTTGAACATTCCTTAGAGGCTTTGCTTGAATGCCTTGACATGTTTTTGAGACTACTGAAGTTGAAATGTGGTTGCATTTTGCTTCTCAATGCTTCAAAGTAGAAACAATCGGCCGCCCTTTTAAAGACTAAGAAGAAAAAAAAGAGACCTTATTATATGGATGCTCCTTTACTATACAATATTTTTACTTCGATTCCGATTTTCCCACAGTTAGAAAACCTAGATGAAGGGTGCCATCGCTCTACGTATGCTCCAGAAAAATTAAAAATTCCCTGCTTTACAAATGATTCCCAAAGTTATGGGAACATCTACCACTCAACCTCAAAAATTACTGTAATTGACTTTATCAAAGCGTATAATTTGGTTTTCACTCTGAAATACATAAGTAATCTTTCGCCCTAAAAGGTAATTCCCACAAGGATATTGACAAAGTAACCATTCCAAAATACCATTATGAAACTATATCTTAGTGAATAACTTATGACTATATGGTTTGTCTATATAATGTATGTTTATGGGAGATCAGATAAGTAGAAATTAGTTTCTTTTTATTAGTATCCTGAACATGAAAAGGCGAACATAAAATATAACATAAAATAGAAGAATGAAACACCCATATAATATATAAAAAATTAAAAGTTTCCACTCAAACATTATTTCATACCCATAGAAACAACAAAGGTCTGATATTTTAAAGTTTTTGATCATTAAATAGTATTACGAGTATGTGTCAGCATTTCCAGCGTCGTTCAACTTGCAGCACGTCAGGTAATCACCACATGTAGTACAATGTGATGGTCAGAATCTGGACGAGGACCAGGACTTACAAGGATGAGTTACTTCTATTATTGATTAACCACAATTTCTCCTAATAATATCTCTTGATACCCAAAGCAATTTACACTTTAGTTTTAGTGGCTATTAAATACAACACAAAACTCATGAAAAGTTTATATAAAACGATTACCTGATTCCAAAGCAAATAGATGTTTCAAATATAATGTATTATTTTGTTTAATTTCCTTTTTTTTCAAAGACTTTCCCTGATTTTCTTTATAGAAAGCTACTAAACTTGTGTTTGGGCTGTTTTAATCCTCTCTGTACCCTAAGCGTGCAGGGAGAATTGGGTTGAATCACTTTCCAAATTCTGAGCGTCACACCACTTTTGAACTGCTTTCCATAGTTGATGATAAACATTTAATATTTTATGAGAATAATGTTCTAACTTACGTCTTTGTGCAACTGTTTGGACTTTTTTGTTATGCTTCATATTATGTTTATTTTAAATTAGTGTACGTTATCTGAGTAAAATTAGTAATACACAACTACACCACGTTTGATGTCTAAAACATAATAATTTAAAATACAGTTTCAAATAATTTTAAAGATAGATATAGTCTACAACTCCTCACTAATTCCGTTAGTTACGTAAATATTCACCAGAGCACGCATCCACAGTACAAGAAATAAGACATGGCAAATTAAAATGATGCAGTAATAAAACATCTTACTTGGATTTAATTTCCATCTTCTAATAGTATTCTTGATATCAATAATAATAATTTAACTACTGTGTCGTGGTAAACTAGAATAAATAATTCGTATACAAATGGCAATGATGAACTTCTAAATTGAAAGGACACCCTCGTAAAGTACAGCAATAGCAGAATGACTATTGTACACAACTGCTTTATAATGTAAATTTCTTTACAGTATCAATAAATTTTAGAACTTTCCAGCGAGTTGTAGTTTTCATTCATTAATTATATATTATAAGTCGCCTATTACTTGTTTTATTTCTGAGACTAACATTTTAATCACATCAGGATATAAAGAACTTATTAATGGTCAGAACAAATGTTTCTTAGTTCTAAACCATTAAATACGTGTAATTCAGTTTGTTTTGTTAGTTTTAAGTCCTTGAAGCAATAGAATGGACAATAAAATGACCATTTTGACTATTGGTTTTTTAAAATTAAACCATAACAATTGCTCTGATTTCTTTGTTATCTAATAATGAAAACAATTCTCATCATGTTTCAAATTCCAATAGAACTTTTAAGCAAGGAACAATGGGTAAATTTAATATCCTTTTTACCAAGAAATTGATAAAACAAATTTCTGGAATCTAATACATTGACACCTTACTGTAATAGTTTTTCTCTCTTTTTTCCGGAATCTCCATTTCCAGAATTAAATAACTAAGATTTTCATGTACATTTAATATTTAACAGTACAGGAATGTTTGGATCATGAATTCCTACTAATAATTTAGAAACGTTAAACCCACTATTTGGGGTGAAAGGATCAGTGAAAGTACCACTTAAGGCTCTCCATAGGATGGCGTCCTTTCTTCTTGTTATGGACGACCTGTTTAGGTCTGTAACAGTAGAGGTCTTTTTCAACAGATGTATGCAGATGAGATGACATGATAATTCTTCTGTGAGTACCGCTCTAATCTGTATACTGGACTAATATTTCTGATCTTATCTGTTTACTGGACCAATATTTATGATCCCATCTACATACTGGACCAATTTTTCTGATCCTATCTATTTACTGGACTAATATTTCTAATCTTATCTGTTTACTAGACTAATATTTCTGATCTTATCTGTTTACTGGACCAATATTTCTGATCCCATCTACTTACTGTGCCAATTTTTCTGATCCCATCTATATACTGGACCAATATTTCTGATCTTATCTGTTTACTGGACCAATATTTACTGATCCCATCTACTTACTGGACCAATTTTTCTAATCCAATCTATTTACTGGAATAATTTTTCTGATCCCATCTATTTACTAGACTAATATTTCTGATCCCATCTATTTACTGGACCAATTTTTCTGATCCCATCTATTTACTGGCCCAATTTTCTGATCCCATCCATTTACTGGACTAATTTTTCTGATCCCATCTATTTACTAGAATAATATTTCTGATCCCATCTATTTACTGGACCAATTTTCTGATCCCATCTATTTACTGGACCAATTTTCTAATCCCGTCTATTTACTGGACTAATTTTTCTGATCCCATCTATTTAATGGACCAATATTTCTGATCCTATCCACTTAATGGACCAATATTTCTGATCTCATCTATTTCCTGGAGTAATATTTCTGATCTCATCTATTTACTGGAGTAATATTTCTGATCCCATCTATTTACTGGAGTAATAATTCAGATCCTATCTACTTACTGGACCAATGTTTCTGATCCCATCCATTTACTGGAGTAATATTTCTGATCATATATATTTATTGGACTAATATTTCTGATCCCATCTATTTACTGGTTCAATATTTCTGATTCCATATATTTACTGGACTAATATTTCTGATTCCATCTATTTACTGGACCAATATTTCTTATCCCATATATTTACTGGTCTAATATTTCAACGACTTACGACACTACATACAGTAACTGCTCTACTGTTTTGCATGCACGAAATTGCCTCCCTTCTCCATAGTACCTCTAAAATAATCCAAATTTAGCTTTAAAATTACGTTATTAGTGAATTCTTCAATTCATTTCTTGTATTCAATAACAAACAACATACTCTATGTCGTTTGTTTTATAAGCATCATTAGATTATAAATTATTTGTTACATAACTTATGAGGTCTTTGGCCAGAAAATTACAGTTGTTTGTTTTTTATTTTTAATACCATATGTGCCCATTAACAGATATAGTCTTGTTATCAAGCAAAAGTCTCTGTGGCCCAAGTGGAACTAATTTCTTGTACAAAAAGTGTAGTACATATTTGTGTTTATAAATTTAAATAATAAAGTTGATTTGATTTTGATACTTAAGTGTTCGGACTTCCTATAAATTTGGTAAATGTTATAATAATAGATTGTTTAAGCTCTGCTTTGAACAAGCAACCTACATTGTACTTGTGAGGCATTTGTGCAAATATCCAGTGTAAAATCCTTTACGTCCTGTGCGGATATGGTCAAAGACCTCTTTAAGCCCAAAGACGAGTATATAACGGCATACTGTTTTAAATTATTCTAATGTGTTTATATTTATACTAAGAAATAAATTATGTATTTTTAAATATGCTTAATATTTTACCTTTTTATATTTAAACAATAAAACTGCTTCTGCGGAAACTTGCTTAGAGAAAATAAAACTATAATTAGTAAAAGCACATGGAAGTAATCAATGTCCACCATGCAATAAGTAATGGGAATTAATTAAGCTAGTGGGACAACCCTACTAGTGTTAGGACAGTAGTTTGAACATTGCAGACTGGCTATGAAAAAATTTATAGCCATCAGTGTACCAGTCTTATACACGACATGATAATTAAAAACTAAATCACCTCAGACTATTTGAAAATTATATGAAATGTATTTAATCTCCACCTTCTCAAGAGTTTTTCAAATAATTGGTTGTTTTTTAATAGTATTTTGTTTTCCATAAGGCAATACATAATTTAATTAATGCGAAATCCTTGAACAAAACTACGTAAGTTCTTTTAATTGCAGATATACTAATTGGTAACAACAAGAAATATCTACTAGTGTCCCTGAATATTGTACCTTAAGAATAATAATTTATCATATACACGATACTGTAAGACAAGTAAAAGAACTTGTTTGTCTGAATAGTTTTTATCTGTATGGGTTTCCAGATAACAATAATCGGTTTAATATTAGTATAATATACACAAGCACGTGAAGGTGAAAACCAAAATAAATAGAAACAGTTGAAACATATACAACAGTGCGAATATTAATACTGTTATAATATCCATAGAAACAACAAAGCTCATATAATTCAATGTTTTCCGATACATTGAAAAGTATTCACAGTAGTCGTTGAACTCACACCACGTTGGCAAACACGTATGAAAAGGCTAAAAGCTTGATAAGGACGAGGAATCTTTTCGTAGTTCAGTACCGTTAGACACGCAGGACGTGGAAAATCTACACCGGGATTCATCCATTACTATGGCAAAGACCAGGATCGAGACAAGGACTTATAGATGAGTTACTGTAATTATTTACAATTCAAAGTTTTTGTCTAACCATTCTTCTTACCAAAAGTAGTTTAAATCCTAGATATAGAGATTAATAATTACAGAAAAACACATTGAAACAGTTCCTATGTAATAATGTAATTATTAACAGGATTTTAATCTTTAAGAAAATTAAAAATTATTTTATTGTATTTGTTAGTGAAGTTTACCTTAATCAACAAATAACTTTCTTATATTTTGTGGGCAAAAAGAAAGAACCCCTTGTAAATTGATTTAAATCCTTTAAGTACTCTAAGTGTACAGAAAGACTCAGTTTACAATCACATTCAAAATCACATCTAAATGTCAAGTCAAGTCAAGTCGCTGTGACTGTGGGGGGGGGGTGGATCCCCCACATCTTTCAAGGCCTCTGCCGGTTAGGCTTCTGGTTCCTAAATGTTTTTAGGTCCGTTCTTACATATTTGATAAATAGTGTAAAGATTACTTAGAGAATTAGTTGGTTAAATATGCCAGAGAGACATCTTTCAGGCATTTTATTGTAGTGTAATATTAAAAATAATTTGAAAATAGTGAATTCTAGTTGACTTAGGAATAAAATGAATAACTTAATTACATGTACTTGTTTACAATGAAAACATAAATAAGGATATTGTACAAATTTGAGGAGAAATACGGTCTATAATTGTTAACTTATGTAATTAGTTGCTAAAATTACCACCAGAGCTCCTTATAAATTTGCAAGACTATTAAAGTAATACAGCTAGAGAAATAACTTATTAGAACTCATTTTCGCCTTTATTAAATTTTAACAATTAATAATAATATTACCCTATTGCAAGCCAAATTATAATGTATCGTTGTAGAGAATATTTGTAAACATACTTTAAATAATTATAAGTCATGTGGTTTTATGTATATTTTTATATTTTGACTGCAATGTATATTTGTTTTAAACTCATTATTGTAGTTCATTATTTAACCACAACATTAATGTGTATTTTTAATGAATCGGTTTAAAACCCCCAAACCTTTTAAGATCCGTTCATACATATTTGATAAAAGGTATTGATTACTTAAAGAATTATCTACTTAAATATGTCTAAGAGACATCTTTTAGTCATTTTATATCAGTGTAATAATGTAAAAATTAAAAAATAGTCAATGTAAGTTGACATAGGATTAAAATTCTTAATTGTATTCGATTGTATACTGTACAATCTCCTACCCGTATATTTCTCCTATCCCATATAACAAGAAACTCAGCATCTCCTTGAAATTTAATCAATCTTGAAGTCGTATATTATACAGTAATTTAAGTAAAAGTTGTTACGGTTTCATATCAAAAGATAAATAGACCATAAATGAAACTCTTAAGATACCATAAATTAAAATTTTAAGGTATCATAAAAACGTAAAATACTTAAATGTACATTTATGGTAATTGAAACATAATATGATACGTAATACATATTATTAATATTACATAATTACATAATATAATATGTATTTTATGAGTTTCATTTATGGTCTATTTATCTTTTGACATGAAACCGTAACAACTTTTACTTACATTACTGTATAATATACGACTTCAAGATTGATTAAATTTCAAGGAGATGCTTAGTTTCTTGTTATATGGGATAGGAGAAATATACGGATAGGAGATTGTACAGTATACAATCGAATACAATTAAGAATTTTAATCATATGTCAACTTACATTGACTATTTTTAAATTTTTACATTATTACACTGATATAAAATGACTAAAAGATGTCTCTTAGACATATTTAAGTAGATAATTCTTTAAGTAATCAATACCTTTTATCAAATATGTATGAACGGATCTTAAAAGGTTTGGGGGTTTTAAACCGATTCATTAAAAATACACATTAATGTTGTGGTTAAATAATGAACTACAATAATGAGTTTAAAACAAATATACAAAATATAAAAAATACATAAAACCACATGACTTATAATTATTTAAAGTATGTTTACAAATATTCTCTACAACGATACATTATAATTTGGCTTGCAATAGGGTAATATTATTATTATTTGTTAAAATTTAATAAAGGCGAAAATGAGTTCTAATAAGTTATTTCTATAGCTGTATTACTTTAATAGTCTTGCAAATTTATAAGGAGCTCTGGTGGTAATTTTAGCAACTAATTACATCAATTGAAACAATTATAGACCGTATTTCTCCTCAAATTTGTACAATATCCTTATTTGTGTTTTTCATTGTAAACAAGTAAATGTAAATTAAGTTATTCATTTTATTCCTAAGTCAACTAGAATTCACTATTTTCAAATTATTTTTAATATTACACTACAATAAAATGCCTGAAAGATGTCTCTCTGGCATTATTTAACCAACTAATTCTCTAAGTAATCTTTACACTATTTATCAAATATGTATGAACGGACCTAAAAACATTTAGGAACCAAAAGCCCTAACCGGCAGAGGCCTTGAAAGATGTGGGGGATCCACCCCCCCCCCCCCCAAAGTCACAGTGACTTGACTTGACTTGACATTTAGATGTTGATTTTGAATGTGATTGTAAACTGAGTCTTTCTGTACACTTAGAGTACTTAAAGGATTTAAATCAATTCACCAGGGGTTCTTTCTTTTAGCCCACAAAATATAAGAAAGTTATTTGTTGATTAAGGTAAACTTCACTAACAAATACAATAAAATAATTTTTAATTTTCTTAAAGATTAAAATCCTGTTAATAATTACATTATTACATAGGAACTGTTTCAATGTGTTTTCTGTAATTATTAATCTCTATATCTAGGATTTAAACTACTTTTGGTAAGAAGAAATGGTTAGACAAAAACTTTGAATTGCAAATAATTACAGTAACTCATCTATAAGTCCTTGTCTCGATCCTGGTCTTTGCCATAGTAATGGATGAATCCCGGTGTAGATTTTCCACGTCCTGCGTGTCTAACGGTACTGAACTACGAAAAGATTCCTCGTTCTTATCAAGCTTTTAGCCTTTTCATACGTGTTTGCTAAACGTGGTGTGAGTTCAACGACTACTGTAAATACTTTTCAATGTATCGGAAAACATTGAATTATATGTGCTTTGTTGTTTCTATGGATATTATAACAGTATTAATATTCACACTGTTGTATATGTTTTCACCTGTTTCTATTTTTTTGGTTTTCACCTTCACGTGCTTGTGTATATTATACTAATATTAAACCGATTATTGTTATCTGGAAACCCATACAGGTAAAAACTATTCAGACACACAAGTTCTTTTACTTGTCTTACAGTATCGTGTATATGATAAAATTATTATTCTTAAGGTACAATATTCAGGGACACTAGTAATATTTCTTGTTGTTACCAATTAGTATATCTGCAATTAAAAGAACTTACGTTAGTTTTGTTCAAGGATTTCGCATTAATTAAATTATGTATTGCCTTATGGAAAACAAAATACTATTAAAAAAAAACAACCAATTATTTGAAAAACTCTTGAGAAGGTGGAGATTAAATACATTTCATATAATTTTTCAAATAGTCTGAGGTTATTTTAGTTTTAAATTATCATGTCGTGTATAAGACTGGTACACTGATGGCTATAAATTTTTCATAGCCAGTCTGCATTGTTCAAACTACTGTCCGAACACTAGTAGGTTGTCCCACTAGCTTAATTATTTCCCATGACTTATTGCATGGTGGGACATTGATTACTTCCATGTGCTTTTACTAATTATAGTTTTATTTTCTCTAAGCAAGTTTCCGCAGAAGCAGTTTTATTGTTTAAATATAAAAAGGTAAACTATTAAGCATATTTAAAAATACATAATTTATTTCTCAGTATAAATATAAACACATTAGATTAATTTAAAACAGTATATGCCGTTATATACTCGTCTTCGGGCTTAAAGAGGTCTTTGACCATATCCGCACAGGACGTAAAGGATTTTACACTGGATATTTGCACAAATGCCTTACAAGTACAATGTAGGTTGCTTTGTTCAAAACAGAGCTTAAAAAATCTATTATTATAACATTTACCAAATTTATAGGAAGTCCGAACACTTAAGTATCAAAATCAAATCAACTTTATTATTTAAATTTATAAACACAAATATGTACTACACTTTTTGTACACGAAATTAGTTCCACTTGGGCCACAGAGACTTTTGCTTGATAACAAGACTATATCTGTTAATGGGCACCTATGGTATTAAAAATAAAAAAACAAACAACTGTAATTTTCTGGCCAAAAGACCTTATAAGTTATGTAACAAATAATTTATAATCTAATGATGTCTATAAAACAAATGACATAGAGTATGTTGTTTGTTATTGAATACAAGAAATGAATTGAATAATTCACTAATAAACGTAATTTTAAAAAAGCTAAATTTGGATTATTTTAGAGGTACTATGGAGAAGGGAGGCAATTTCGTGCATGCAAAACAGTAGAGCAGTTACTGTATGTAGTGTCATAAGTCGATGAAATATTAGACCAGTAAATATATGGGATAAGAAAATATTGGTCCAGTAAATAGATGGAAGCAGAAATATTAGTCCAGTAAATATATGGAATCAGAAATATTGAACCAGTAAAATAGATGGGATCAGAAAATATTAGTCCAATAAATATATGGGATCAGAAACATTGGTCCAGTAAGTAGATGGGATCAGAAATATTACTCCTGTAAATAGATGGGATCAGAAATATTACTCCAGGAAATAGATGGAATCAGAAATATTGGTCCATTAAGTGGATAGGATCAGAAATATTGGTCCATTAAATAGATAGATCAGAAAAATTAGTCCAGTAAATAGACGGGATTAGAAAATTGGTCCAGTAAATAGATGGGATCAGAAAAATTGGTCCAGTAAATAGATAGGATCAGAAATATTAGTCTAGTAAACAGATGGGATCAGAAAAATTAGTCCAGTAAATGGATGGGATCAAAAATTGGGCCAGTAAATAGATGGGATCAGAAAAATTGGTCCAGTAAATAGATGGGATCAGAAATATTAGTCTAGTAAATAGATGGGATCAAAAAATTATTCCAGTAAATAGATGGGATTAGAAAAATTGGTCCAGTAAACAGATAAGATCAGAAATATTAGTCCAGTAAATAGATGGGATCAGAAAAATTGGTACAGTAAGTAGATGGGATCAGAATATTGGTCCAGTAAACAGATAAGATCAGAAATATTAGTCTAGTAAAAACAGATAAGATCAGAAATATTAGTCCAGTAAATAGATAGGATCAGAAAAAATAGTCCAGTAAATAGATGGGATCAGAAAAATTGGTCCAGTATGTAGATGGGATCATAAATATTGGTCCAGTAAACAGATAAGATCAGAAAATATTAGTCCAGTATACAGATTAGAGCGGTACTCACAGAAGAATTAACATGTCATATCTTCTGCATACATCTGTTGGAAAATACCTCTACTGTTACAGACCTAAACAGGTCGTCCATAACAAGAAGAAAGGAACGCCATCCTATGGGGGCCTTAAGTGGTCCTTTCACTGATCCTTTCACCCCAATAGTGGGTTTTAACGTTTCTAAATTATTAGTAGGAATTCATGATCCAAACATTCCTGTACTGTTAAATATTAAATGTACATGAAAATCTTAGTTATTTAATTCTGGAAATAAAGATTCCGGGAAAAGAGAGAAAAACTATTACAGTAAGTGTCAATGTATTAGATTCCAGAAACTTTTTTTATCAATTTCTTGGTAAAAAGGATATTAAATTTACCCATTGTTCCTTGCTTAAAAGTTTCTATTGGAAATTTTAAACATAATGAGAATTGTTTTTCATTATTAGATAACAAAGAAATCAGAGCAATTGTTATGGTTTAATTTTGAAAAACCAATAGTCAAAATGGTCATTTTATTGTCCATTCTATTGCTTCAAGGACTTAAAACTAACACAACAAACGGAATTACACGTATGTAAAGGTTTAGAACTAAGAAACATTTGTTTCAGACCATAAACCTCAGGGTTTTCACGGTTTGTGGAAGAAGGTTCCTCAGCTTTCTACGTAGGATGGCTTTTGCTAGAAAAGTGATGTTCCGTGTAGAGGGTATTGTCCGATTGTTGCTTGTTGTACTTTCCTGCATGACAGTGTGTTATTAGTATGAAGGGTTTTCACTCTTTGCACCTGTAGTTGGTCAACATATAGTATCACTTCCCGTATGTAAAGGGCAGTGATTTTCATAATTCTCAAGATTTTAAATGGTTGTCGACAGCTTTGTTGATGTTGGAGTTCCACTAGGGTTTGGATCGATTTTTTCTGCAGGGAGTGTACTCTGTTGAGATTTCCTGTTATATAGTAATATATATAATACTACTAAGAATTCTAAGAACTACTAAGTACTCTAAGAATTGTACCTAAGCAAACCTAATGAAAGGGGATGGTGTTGAGTAAAAACTTTAAAAGTAACTATGATGTCATTTTTCAAGCAGTAGAACGCTAAGCAGATTTATCAAAAAGATTTATTTAAATCTTTAAACGATTTTACAATGTCATATATTAAGTACAATATGACGTATTTGTTTTGCGCTTTTTCATTTCTGCTCTAATTTGAATATTAAGTTAAATAAGACACTGCGTCTTATGAGTATCTAAAAAACACTCGTATATTCATAATTAATTTTTCGCCAACTAATATTTTTTTACAAGTAATTGCAATAACCTAAAGTATATGTATCTCCATAACACGAAAAAAGTTTTAGAACTAGTTATAATTGGTGTATGATTTCAGACAGTTTGTAGGATGTTATGTTTTACAATCACAGCACAATGATATTTTAAAGTATGTCATTATGAAATAATTTTAAATGCGCCCCAACTCACCTATTTTATATATTTTATTCCTAAAAACCATATATTTATTAGATACTAGCAAGAACTCGGTACTTTGCATGCAATTTAGTATTCATTACACTTGTATGATAGCTGTTTGTTGGAGTGACTTACATTTCCAACGCCAATGTTGAGTTGGGGGCCTGTTCCCAAGATAAAAGAATACGTCAAGACGTTTATATTTATGGCAAATTGTAATTTACTTTACTGTTAGTATGTTTTTGCTCCATACTTGACTTTGCCTTGTTTCGCGATGAAGAAAATATATATCACGAATAAGATAATTCCAGTTCTGTCAAAAGTTAACTAAGATGAGTTTTTTATCAGTCTTTAAATTCATAGTAAATGTTAGATAGTAGCACTTACTTTTGGATATAACTTAAAATGTGATAAAAATGTATAGTTAAGAGGTAAATTAAAAATCACACTAGTACTACGCGTTGTTTTCTTTACCAACTTAAAACATATTTTTAATATTTGAAAACATTTAGAGCTAGAATTGGTACATGAATTGAAAATCACAGTCCAGCGCACTTTCATCTTGCATAGTTTCTTGCCGAAAGCTTCAAATGGAGTCTTCGAAGTCAAATCTTCAATTGATTTAGGACATTTTCTAAGGTAAATGAGTACTTACCTAATCGCTGAAATCTAATACTACTTAAAGAATAGTGGATTATTCCTACCACTATTAGAAATTACACTTATTAGAATGTACTCACAATAAATGTAAACAAATTTAAAATAATAAAAAATGTTTACATAGAACGGTTGTTTGCATTAGACATGATCTTTTAATTAGTACACAACTCCAGAGACCAAGATGGATTTTTTTGCTTCTTTAAGTAACAGTAGGGTGCGGCCCGGAGGGATTTTTAAAAGAAGAATACTCTATATTCATCCCCCAAGGGACCGTAAGAACGTCCATGTAAACTTTCGGTACAATAGATTTGAACAGTTTATCCGTGAAATCAAAACAAACCAACAAATCTACTTTCGCATTTATAATATTATAAGGATAAGTAATGTAGTATGCAAGTGTACTGCATCTGATGTGTAAACCTGACTGCAAAATAAAGAATAATAAAGTCAGAAAAATATTCTGGCTCTTGCAAAGTCAGGCCGGTTGCATAGCTATAAAAACCGACTTGTATTGCTGTTATGAGCTTAGATTTTGCGCCTGTTTTAATAAGGAAAGATTACA
The DNA here is from genome assembly GCF_021130785.1 of Homalodisca vitripennis. Classification (NCBI taxonomy): domain Eukaryota; kingdom Metazoa; phylum Arthropoda; class Insecta; order Hemiptera; family Cicadellidae; genus Homalodisca; species Homalodisca vitripennis. Next base: position 26,237 of record NW_025779872.1, read on the forward strand.
TTAGATCTCATATTGGTAAAAGTAATATAAATGCACACCCTTATGAGCATGCTTTTTTGCGTTCAGTGGTAGCACTGTATCCAATGCAGTACTTAAAACACCTAAGACACTCTCTTCACTAGTCGCTTTTGGAGATAACGTACTGTAATAATAATCTGGATTGGTCTTACGTGATAGTTACATTTTATTTTCTATTTAAAAGCCAAGGAAATATAAACTGAAATTTGGACTAATTATTGGCGTAAAAATTGTAAAAGCCACATAACGTAAAATGTAATATGGTACATAATCATCATGTATATACGTATCATATTATATATCATATAATATTACATATTATAATTATATACGTGATACTTATATACATTATAATATATAATCATATTATCATATTACATTTTACGTTATGTGGCTTTTACAATTTTTACGCTAATAATTAGTCCAAATTTCAGTTTATATTTCCTTGGCTTTTAAATAGAAAGTAAAATGTAACTATCATGTAAGACCAATCCAGATTATTATTACAGTACGTTATCTCCAAAAGCGACTAGTGAGAGAGTGTCTTAGGTGATTTAAGTACTGCATTGGATACAGTGCTACCACTGAACGCAAAAAAGCATGCTCATAAGGGTGTGCATTTATATTACTTTTACCAATATGAGATCCAATGTAATCTTTCCTTATTAAAACAGGCGCAAAATGTAAGCTCATAACAGCAATACAAGTCGGTTTTTATAGCTATGCATCCGGCCTGACTTTGCAAGAGCCAGAATATTTTTCTGACTTTATTATTTTTTATTTTGCAGTCAGGTTTACACATCACACACAGTACACTTGCATACTACATTACTTATCCTTATAATATTATAAATGCGAAAGTATATTTGTTGGTTTGTTTTGATTTCACGGATAAACTGTTCAATCTATTGTACCGAAAGTTTACATGGACGTTCTTACGGTCCCTTGGGATGAATATAGACGTATTCTTACTTTAAAAATCCCTCCGGGCCGCACCCCACTGTTACTTAAAGAAGCAAAAAATCCCATCTTGGTCTCTGGAGTTGTGTACTAATTAAAAGAGCATGTCTAATGCAAACAACCGTTCTATGTAAACATTTTTTATTATTTAAAATTTGTTTACATTTATTGTGAGTACATTCTAATAAGTGTAATTTCTAATAGTGGTAGGAATAATCACTATTCTTTAAGTAGTATTAGATTTCATCGATTAGGTAAGTACTTATTTACCTTAGAAAATGTCCTAAATCAAGTGAAGATTTGACTCCGAAGACTCCCTTTGAAGCTTTCGGCAAGAACTATGCAAGAGGAAAGTGCGCTGGACTGTGATTTTCAATTCATGTACCAATTCTAGCTCTAAATGTTTTCAAATATTAAAAATATGTTTTAAGTTGGTAATTAAAACAACGCGTAGTACTAGTGTGATTTTTTATTTACTCTTAACTATACATTTTTATCACATTTTAAGTTATATCCAAAAGTAAGTGCTACTATCTAACATTTACTATGAATTTAAAGACTGATATAAAACTCATCTTAGTTTACTTTTGACAGAACTGGAATTATCTTATTCGTGATATATATTTTTTTCATCGCGAAACAAGGCAAAATCAAGTATGGAGCAAAACATACTAAGAGTAAAGTAAATTACAATTGCCATAAATATAAACGTCTTGACGTATTCTTTTATCTTGGGAACAGGCCCAACTCAACATTGGCGTTGGAAATGTAAGTCACTCCAACAAACAGCTATCATACAAGTGTAATGAATACTAAATTGCATGCAAAGTACCGAGTTATTGCTAGTATCTAATAAATATATGGTTTTTAGAAATAAATAATATAAAATAGGTGAGTTGAGGCGCATTTAAAATTATTTCATAAAGACATTACTTTAAAATATCATTGTGCTGTGATTGTAAAACATAACATCCTACAAACTGTCTGAAATCATACACCAATTATCACTAATTTCTAAAACTTTTTTCTTGTTATGGAGATACCATATACTTGAGGTTATTGCAATACTTGTAAAAAATATTAGTTGGCGAAAAATAATTATGAATACATAAGTGTTGTTAGATACTCATAAGACGCAGTGTCTTATTTAACTTAATATTCAAATTAGAGCAGAAATGAAAAAGCGCAAAACAAATACTTCATATTGTACTTAATATATGACATTGTAAAATCGTTTAAAGATTTAAATAAATCTTTTAGATAAATCTGCCTAGCGTTCTACTGCTTGAAAATGACATCATAGTTACTTTTAAAGTTTTTACTCAACACCATCCCCTTTCATTAGGTTTGCTTAGGTACAATTCTTAGAGTACTTAGAAGTTCTTAGAATTCTTAGTAGTATTATATATATATATATATAGATATAGATAGATATAATACTTTTAGAGCCGGAAAATTCCATATACCTTATTATTGACAGTGTAAGTTTTGGTTTCAATATCATCTGGTGCGTATTTCCATAGTTTGGTCTACAATTCCAACAGTAAATAAAATTAATCTGCTTTGTTAAACTATTTTTATTTTACTGCTTTGGTGGAAATCCATCTGAGATATGGACTTGCTGTTTGGGTTGGATCCTCTGTAGAAAATCTCAAAAAAGCACTCTCCCTGCAGAAAAAATCCATCCAAACCCTAGTGGAACTCCAACGCCTACAAAGCTGTCGACAAGCATTTAAAATCTTGAGAATTATGAAAATCACTGCCCTTTACATACAGGAAGTGATACTATATGTTGACCAATTACAGGTGCAAAGAGTGAAAAACCGTCATACTAATAACACACGTCATGCAGGAAAGTACAACAAACAACAATCGGACAATACCCTCTACACGGAACATCACTTTTCTAGCAAAAGCCATCCTTCGTAGAAAGCTGAGGAACCTTCTTCCACAAACCGTGAAAACCCTGAAGGGAGTCCAAAATATACCATCGAAGTATTTACGGAAATAAATAAGGAGGATTGTAAGCTCTGACATGACTCCTGACATCTCTTATTTATTACTGACAATACTCTGTAATTTTCTTAACATTGTGACACTATTACTGTTATTGAAGAACATGTTAATAGAGGAATATGACTATGACTAACAACTCCGAATTCGTTTTTTGGCGATTGTTATAATACTGCTGTAAAGATAAAAACTTTGTATTAATTCCAAATTGAGGACGCGATAATATTTTGATGCTATTTTATGGTGAATATAATAAAACGATTGAAATGCAATCTGCACGGGAGACGTACGTGTTTGTATAATGAAGATCAACCATTTGAGGAAAATAATCTTAAAAAAGGAAATTTTATAATTTTTGCAGAACTGTGTAATAGTTATTTTACAATGGGGATGCTGAATTAAGTTTATATGTTTTTCCTAACTCCACTATCCATCGATTTTCTGTTAATCGCCTATTTAAGGTTCTTACACTTATAGCAGTGACCAAGGATTGATACTAAGATTGATACTAGTTTCTCGACGGGAATCGTTATCAAACCATTATTTTATATAGTTTCATTTCGGTATACAGCTGATCATACGTCAGCGTAAGACACAACAATAAACTATGAACACTGAAACACTAAACTGATCAGATTGGTCAATAGTTATTGTTTTGTTGGGAATAAGTTTCAATTTATAATTTCCGAGAATAAATTGTTGAATGATTGGTTTCCCACCTAATTGCGTTTTACGGGTTTAAACCATTTGCGAATCAACTTTGTACTGTAAAATTAAAAGAGACCGTTTTTGTTTATAAAGTTTGTAACACTTAAAAGTATAAGTCAAAATAATTTTATGTTTAGAAAATGAGTTTTACATAATAATTAGATAGTGAGCAAGAGTTCTATGCAAACATGTGATCTGTTTATATAATATACTTAAAATTCAATGAAATATTTATTAAATACTATAAACTAATCAGAATTACTCAATTCTCAACGGCTAAAATATAATGAGAATAAGTGTTGTTATGTTATAAATAACTATGAGTCTCTGCTTAACACTTCTGTGTGACGTTCAATAAACAGCCGAACTCACCTCGTCACATAACCGGGGTAAGTCTTATCTTCCTGAGATATTATTGAGAGAAGCCGGTGACAATATTTATTTTATGCATTAAACAAAAATTGTACAATATTAAAAATTAATTGGTATTATTGTGTCATGCACTGTTTTACATCGCAAGCGATATGTTGATTGTTACTCAATCAGGGTTAGGGAACCCATTATAAAAACATATAATGAGAAATATGATCTAGATGAGTATTTATTCAACGTGAAATATAAATGTTAATAAAATTTTGGCCCTAAGTTATAACGATATGCTCGATATTACTGTTTGAAAAGTCGGCGAGAAAACCTGTCAATTTACATAAAAAGTTTAGTAAGCTTTATATTTATAACCGAAGAACCACATAAATTCCGAGTTTTAACTAAATTGTTTATGATACTTCTATCTTGAACTATACTTTTGGCGGAAATGGAGGTAAAAATACAAAGTACATTGTAAGAAGGAAAATAGTATAAAGTTGTAAAATGTTCAGTGTTATCATTTTATTACATAATATGTTAATGTATTTAGAAATTATATTGGTACGAATTTTATGTAGCCACAAAACGGTGAACTCAGCAACATTTTCATACCATTTCTAATATTTTCGGTTACTGCAGTAACGGCCAGTCATGCTCTTTACTTAGAGATCTAAATCGTCGTTGGTTGAAAAATAAATTAAAAAAAAAAAATTATCTGTACACAAATAACAAGGTAAACTTGTCTTGTTTATTATTGTTCCATTAGCACATTTTATTCCCATTTTAATTTGTTAAATCGTTGAGTTTAAATTAAAATTGACTCAAGATATCCTCAGGTCCTTTTATTTGTAATCCGAGATTGACACTCTCTCTTTGTATTAAACAGGAGTAGTTGGTGTCAAAGTGAAGTATTGTCCAATTACCCTTTGCTGCCTGACGGCGAGGCGCTCATATCCAGTCAGTTTATTGGCGATACAATTACGGCGAGTCAAAGAGTAATATTAATAACAGAAGGAAAGTGTCTGTACCCATTGATGTACTATATGATTGGATTAACGTTTTTATAATGTCTTTGGATATTTTATTCATTATTTATTACTTAAAAGGTACGAATTTTTTCGATTATAATGATTGTTACATGAATGAGTGGGCATGCACTTTGTAGTCAAATAAAATCGTTTAATTGCAATACACAAAGCATAGACACAGTCAATGCAGTTTTTTTATTCATCCAAAATTAAGACTACATTCAAACTTACAAAACTCACCCCGCATTTATTCTATGTAAATTAACCCACTTCCAGTGCTGGAGTCAGTTTCCTCACCGCGTGGTCTCCAAGTGAATTGCCATAAACTCATTAACGCTGATAAAGCGTAGTGTTATTATTGTTTAATACCCTTTTATCTATAAATTTATTTACGAAATGTTTAACCGTAATACATTTTCTAACTTTAGTATGTGGCGTGCTGTTGCATGACTTGGTATTACGATATTTATTTAATATATAAGTCATGTTTCCACAGTATAAGTTTATTCATATTTTAAAACTTGTATTGCAGTGTAATTATATATTTAATTAAAGAGCTTTTTCTAACATACAATTACGTTGTACCACCGTATCTGTACACTTATATTTTCTTTAAATGTATCCAGATCTTGTTTCCAGCAAAAATGAAAAACGAAGCGATTTTCCACAAGTACGGTGATAATACCTGAATGCTTCCTTATTAAAGCGGAGAGCCTTAATTACTGTGACTACAGTCCGAGTTCCATACACTAGTGACATGCTCAAGTTTGCTTATAGGAATGAACCCTGTAGGGCTGTCCTGTAGTGGGTCCAAACTGAACACGTGAGAAGGAGGAGATTCCATCCGGGTCTAACGATGAGTAGATTAGTTCTGCTTCTTATCTTCCTTCCTTAAGTAGGTCTCTACCTTTTCAGGTTATGCATCTGATTACGGTACATGGGCCACTGAGGAAGGACGCTCACAGAGCCAACCTCGGAGGATGATTATTGTTAAAGGTTGCTACTCAGGACATGCCTGCGTGTTGTTCTATGCAAATTTGGCGGGAGAGGCTAGCACAGACCCTACCTCGGAGGATGATTATTGTTAAAGGTTGCTACTCAGGACATGCCTGCGTGTTGTTCTATGCAAATTTGGCGGGAGAGGCTAGCACAGAGCCTATCTCGGAGGATGATTATTGTTAAAGGTTGCTACTCAGGACATGCCTGCATGTTGTTCTATGCAAATTTGGCGGGAGAGGCTAGCACAGAGCCTTATCAGGCCTCCCCTTTGTCTGAGGTGAGATGACTGAGATTAGAGACTGAGCTCACCGGATCTATACAGGAGGCACCCATAATGTTACATACCCTGAATATTATGTCACTTCTAAATTAAGTTCAATAAGAAGAAATCAGGTTGCAGATATATATATATATATATATATATATATATATATATATATATATATATATATATATATATATCACTGCAAAACAAAGTGAACTGATTTTTGTATCACTGAACGAAAAATAAATTATTCTAAATCAGGTAATAAAATAATTTTAAAATTTTTTTACACTAAAATAGGTATACAGTTATCCAAAAACTTATTAAACACACTTAATAAGTGTAAAATAGCACTTAAAATCATAAAAATAAAGGTAACAAACATAAACGCAATGTTATATAGCAGCTATACAGGGGATCTGCTACGTGTGTAGATAGGACATGACCTCTCACAGGATAAACTCGATAGAACATATTAGCAAAGAAACTTAGTCTATAGGCTCTACTTCTATAAATGCGTTATTGAATTTACTCCAAAGACCTCTTTCATTGCTCTACAATTGAAGCGGTAGAGTTTTTTACATTCAATGACTCACTGAACTCCATTGTTACTTTCAAACAATAAACATTTCTAGACTACACCATGTGCTATTGTGAGAAAAATGAAATAGCTGTAAATAGCTGTTCACATTTAAAGGACACCAGGTGAATAAATAGTTACGGGAATGTGTTTAGTTGACATCTTCAATCATCCTGATAGCTGAGTGATTATTGCGTTAGCTTATCAACTGTAGGGCCCGAGTTCGAGTACCGGTACGGGAACGCTATTTCGCAAGCTAAAACTCGTCTTAACCGAGCATCCTTTAGAGTTCTTCGTTAGTAGAAATATAATAACAGTATAAATAAATTCAAGTATTTACAGTAGAGATTACTTTTTTTAATTTTACCAATTTGTTATGGTGATCTGTAAATTATAAGTTATTTGTATACCCTGTGACTTACACACAACACAATTTTATTCTCAGTAGCTCATTTTAATGTATAGATGAGTATACATTATTCGTATTCATCGGATTTAACTTTCTCTTTCCAAAAAAATTCGATTTGTATTAAACTCGAATATTAAAACTACCTTAAGGATTTTACAATCAAAATATTTATTTTATGTTCAAAAACAATTTAAATATTATATTTTCTTATACTGTATAGTTCCTATTGATATGAACTTGTAAATTATTAACACTTTATACTTTGTCGATATAACGTATTGATTAAACCTCTTTTATATCACTAATAAATCTAATATATACGAGGTATTATGATGAATGCATTTTAAAAATATCCTGAATCAAGTTTTTATTTATAAGAGATGCATACATGCAATATGAATTGTAAAAATTTTAAATGTGTAATGCATTTTAAATTAATAGAATAGTGCATATCACTGAAAAGGTTGTCTGATCTTTACACATTGATCTTAAGGTAATCTTAGGTAAATACGAAAGTGTTAAGGTTACATATAGCTACTGGTGTATTAATCTACATATTGTATAACTTTCACATCTGAATCTGATTTTGAATTTGCTATACTTCCACAGTATTAAACGTGCATTGACAAACTTTGAAATACTACAATATGTTTAATAATAATAACCTCTTTAGTTGCAGCGATTTTCAACATTACATTGCTGTTTTTCAAAATAACTGAAGTCATACATTTTTTAATCAAGGCACATACAAATCTATATCATCATCCGATAAATATAAAATTAAACTAATCTAACCTAACTTAAACTAATCTAATACATTACACAGCTATTTAGAGGTGAAACACTCCTCCTCCAAAGCCAGTCTCAGATTGTCCTTAAACGAGGAATATCCATAAGCCTTTAGGACTGTGAGGGGCACTGTTGTATATCTGGGGGGTATCGAAATCCATTCCTCCCCATCTCCAGCCTGACCCTGGGCACCTCCAGCATGGCGTCCTGCCGAGTGTGACAGTCCCTAATCTCAGCCCGGGTCTGTAGCATCCCCCTGAGGTAAGAGGGTTTTCCCGTCAGCAACACCTTGTGAACAAGGCAAGCCACCTGGAGTTTTCAAAATGTACTTTATCGGGAGGATCCTTGCTGTACGGCGATACTGGCTAAAGTGATCAAATTTTCTCAGGCCGTACACCAATCTTACAGCAGAGTTCTGTAACCTATCAATCAGGACCGCACCCTCAAGGGTCAATCTTTCCCCAAATACAGGAAGAGCATAAACAATAACTGGGAAAACCACAGCTTTTGACAATCTTCAGTTTCACTTCCTCCTGGAGTAACACCCTTAAACCTAAACAACACTCTTAACCTATTCATTACACCACGATTGATATTTTGAACATGGTTCAAGAAGGTTAACTGCTTGTCAAAAGTAACGCCAAGGATTTTTACTGTGTCTGAAACCTGCAAAGGAACACCTCCCAAGAAACTCCCAAGGGTCCATTACCAAGAAAGACTGCATTTGAAGAGGGGTAAAAATAAACAAGTGAACACTTTCTTGGATTCAACTGAAGCCCGTGATCGTCAGCCCAGAGCCTGACCCTCGACAAATCTGCATTAATCTGCTGCATTGCCAAGGAAGACTGTAATGGAGGATATGACAACACAAGCTGAGTGTCATCAGCGTAGGAGTAAAGGGAACAGAATGATAACTCAAGATTAAGATCCGCAGTATACAATAGAAACATAATAGGACCTAAGCAGTTACCCTGAGGAACCCCTGACTCCTTGAGAGCAATCCCTGAAAGACATATGCGTGTTGGGAAAAGTTCAGGGATTACGCTTGTGTGTCTGTGTTGTCTACAAGCCTCCGAATATCCCTTACTCATGCTTTGCTTCTCTGTTCCACGCCCTCTTCATTGACATGCTCTCTCAAGTTGATGAGGTGATTTTGATGGGCGACTTTAAATGTTGATCTTCTTGGGAACAATAAGCCGGAGTTCAAGTATTTTCAGGAACCTCTTGGCATCGATGAACCTTGCTCAGATCGTCAATGAGCCAACCCGCGAAACAGACAATACCGCAGCCTTGATTGATCATATCATCGTTAGGAATTCCCCTGAGCAACATGACTGTTGGTGTGTGTTGACACGTCTAAGATCTTGGATGGTCGAGGCAAGCGTATCACTGACCACAAGTTGGTTTTCTGTGACTGCCCTTGCAAGACTAAGGAAAGGATGAAGGAAAAGTTCATTTCCTACAGAGAACTGTCAAAAGTGGATCTGCAAATGTTTTCCTCAGAGCTTTCCTCCATTGAATGGCATGGGATTGAACTTCAGAGTGATGTTGACGATGCTGTGGATATGTTAACCGTGGGAATTATGCAGGTATTTGATGCATGTGCTCCATTGGTAAAAAAGCGTGTGACCAAAAGGAAGGCGCCTTGGCGAAATTCAGAAATAATGCTTTTGACATGCACAAAAACTAATTAAAAAAAAAAAAGATTTACTTTGTCGTAATGATGCACGTGCGAAAGCGGCATACTGTAGCGCACGCAATAAACTCAATTACGCCGTTAGAAAGGCGAAAAAAAGATTATTTTGCGGCAAAGTTAAAGTGCAGTGACTCAAAATCTTTCTGGGCAACCTTGCGCGCAGGAGATCTAAAGGTGGGCACTGCTGGCGGTTCTATATCGGTTAATATTTCCCCGGATTGAAATTAACCCCTACTTTGCTGGCTTGGGCGGCGATAACAGTGTGAACCCGGAAAGGCTCGGTTTTTATAAGCACGCTACTTGCGAAAAGGTGCAAGATAAATTTCAGTTTCGGCAGGTGAGTGAGAGTGAGGTAAAAAAACATTATCAACATTATCTCCACAGTTAAGACAAATGTTATATTGTCTTTGCCATACATACATGGGTTGCTGTAACGAGAGATTATATGATACTGTGTAATCTCATGCACATATCTATAATAACACATAAATGTACAAGTTATACCTACAATCTCTGACAGATAATGTATTTACAGATATATAAAATTTAAAGGTTGTTAAAATTTTTTACTTCCGGTAATGTTAAGGATTACAAGGCGACTGTCAAAATAGCTTATATGTTTATTGGTCCATACAGAAATTTCTAAAATAAAAGTATCCACTAGTTTATTATGAAAATCACCTTCGCAAAAATTTAAAAAAACATGTTTTTGTGTTCAATATGCTCAACAATGTATATACTAGGCAATTTTCACTTTCCATTCATAATGTGTACCCTAAGATAAATGTGTAAAGATCAGCGATGGTCCAAGTCCAAGTCGCTGTGACTGTGGAGGGTGGATCCCCCACATCTTTCAAGGCCTCTGACGGTTAGGCTTTTGCCTTGTGTCTCGAGGGTCAAAGCCCTAGTAGCTTTCGCTACCTGTCAGTGGGGTGCAGTGTCGTGGTGCAGTCGAAGTTGTAGTCGATGTCATCAGTCATCCATGGAATACGCAGGTTGGGGGGACCCTCCTGGGCGCGAAGCTCACGGATGTGATCCCACGGTGAGGGACTCTGCAGCTTCCTCAAGGCTCGATGTCAGGCCTTCTACGAACCTCCTGATGGTGGGGACGTTGGACGAAGCCCTAACTACGGTGTTCCTCACGAACCAGGGCGACCCAGTGGCCCCGCCGGAGACACACGCTCTGGACATCGAGCAACTGCCTCCTTGCGGTCTGGCAGGTGAGGTGGTACCAAGCTAGGGCCGCATATGTGAGCACTGGTCGTATCAGAGCCTTGTAGAGCAGGACCTTCGTCCTGGTCGGTAGCTTCGTGGGAGTTGAGCAGGGGGCCGATGCTGCCGAAGCCCTTCCTCGCTTGGCCACAGATCCTCTTGACGTGGGGTGTGAAGGTCAGCTTGGAGTCCAGGAGAACCCCCAGGTACTTGACTGAAGTCTTCCACGGTATGTCGTCGCCGTTGAGTGACAGGTGACGGCCGTCTGCTTGTCTCCTTGTCCTTGTGAAGTTTATGGCTTCACATTTGTCAACGTTGAGCTTTGATCCTCCACTTGGTCAACCAGGGCTCCAGTAGGTGAAGCTACCGCTGGATGTAGAACCCAGCCATCCTCAGGTTGGCAGAAAAGTTGGCCGTGAGGAGCGCACCGTCCGCGTACAGGGAGAGCTGCACTCTCGGAGCGACCGGAAAAAGTCGTTTGTGTACCACAGGTACAGGATCGGGCCGAGGACTGATCCCTGTGGCACACCAGATGTCACTGGGCGGGTCGTGGAGGTGGATCGGGCAACGCTGAAGGAGAAGGTCCGGAGGTGGAGATAGCTGCAGAGCAGCCGGAAAGTCCTGCCAGGCAATTGAGACGATGACAGCTTGAACAGCAGTCCCTCGTGCCACACCTTGTCGAAGGCTTTGATCACGTCTGTCAGGACCGAAGTGGAGTGGTGCTTCCTTCCTACAGCTCCGGTGATGTTGTTCAGGACTCTTCCGCGGGTCAAAGATTTGCGAACTTATGCATACTTAATAAATATTGTATAGTTATTCAAGAGAATTATGTATCATATATATATATATATTATATATATATATATATATATATATATATATATATATATATCACACAGTCATCCCTACGACAATTTGTAGGAAGTTAAATATTCACAATTAGTTGAATGTACTGTATGTACTGTATAAGTACTTGTTCTATGAATATTCACTAATATATATGTATATATATATATAACTTGTTTCTAGAAATAATAACAACTTGTGATTTAGGGTTTTTAATTCTTTCGATACTCTAAGCGTACAAAAAGAATCGATTTATAATGTCCTGCGTAGAAGAATCAATTCTTTCTTTTAAAATCCATTCATACATATCTTTCAAAATTGTAAACATTACTATGCGAATTATTTACTTTTAGATCTCTAAAGATTTTTTTAACGAATTTTATCGTAAGGTACATTTTTAAAATAAGTAAAAATTAGTGAATGCTAGCCGACTTAGGATTAAAATATAAAACGTTATCGCGTTAACTAGTTTAAACTCAATATTTAAATAATGATATTCTCCAGATTTTTAGAGAAATATAGTATATCATTTTTAATTTACACAATTAGTTAGTGAGATTACCACCAGAGCTATCTTAAATTTTAAAAGAGATTAAAAATTAATAATTTAATTTTTACAGTTATAAAAAACATTTTTAGATTCCATTGTCACCTTTAAATATTATTTAAACTATGTATACTTATATAACTCTGTTTTATGCCAATATATAATTAATTATTATCGAGAATATTAGTGAACATATTTAAATAATATTGTAGGTTGTGATGTTTCTAGTATTTTTGTTTGTTATTACAATGAATACACCAAATAAAATTAACACCTCCTAATATTTGAAAATGCTCTTGGAGTACATAACAAATAAAAGTTATAATTGAGAAAAGATAAGATTTTACAATTTAAATTACTCATTGCTCTAATCTTCGGGAAATTTTTTGCGTACTTACTCGAGTCGACGAGTAAACTGAGTCGGTTAATTGACTTGGAGAGATGAAACATTACTCAGTGAGAACTCGGACTGCGTGACAAATGAAGCGGGGAGAGCTGATGGGGTTTCTCGTGAAAAACATGCAGCTATTGTTAGTCTTTTACTGCTTAGGAATATTTTAGAAGTCTTTTATATATACTAGATACTAAATCACCCAAAAGCTTAGTATGCCTTAGACCACTAAAATATTAGCTTTATACAGTTAGCAATGTCCATTATTTAATATAAACAAACAAAACATTTAAAAAAAGTCTGGCTGACCTTACAATATAATGCATATGTTCCCTTTTAGAACCAAATTTAAAATTGGTAGGAAATACAACTACTGAGAGTTACAAGCTAATAATACGCTCTTATAAATTTAATAATAATTTTCAGTTGAAATGTTTTGATAATAAAAATTTAGGACGTTGCTACTCATGCTTTACGTAACACCCACATTTACTCCTGGTTTCTTATTTTGCGCTGTAGATAGACACTAAAGCTGCAATCCAAAAGTGAAAAATTAATTAAAATGTATCAAAAGACTCAACATTAGTTAAAGGCAACAACTAGTATGGTAATGTATGACGTAGTAAATTATTGTAGTAAACTTGAAGTTTATGATCAAGTATTGTTCACTGATAAGCTAAATATGAATTGTAAGTTTTGTGACTTAATTGTGACACTCTCAGTTAGGAAATATCATTTTGTGGCTATGATTGTGATATTCAAGATACATTTAATGACCCAATACGTGGATTAGTTGGAAGGACAGGATAGCTCTTCTTTCACCCTCCAAATTTGCTTATGTTAATTACTTAAAAAGGTAATTTGCAATACTCATTATAAGTATAAATATATTTGAATCTTAAAGGACAACGTTTACAAATGTTGTTTGTGCCTTGTATACGAACAGGTATTATTTAAATTTTTTATAAAAAATAGGAGTAATGCAGATCACGAATCAGCGTTACAGCCTACGTTAAAAATACCATTTAAAATAATTTTAAATTTTAGTTTAAAAATTACATTAATTGTCAGGTTGTCCTGTTTGGAGACATTAGAAGAGAGATGTTTTGGTCTCTTAGATAATAGGCTTCGCCAATGCTACGGTGGGTAATTGCTAAACGAGCCGCGAAAATAAACATGACTTATAATTAAAAGCTAACAAAATATTACTGTTTAAATATTTCTGACTATATTGTGCAGAATAAACTATGGTCAAAAGTTATAGAAAGCTAGTATATATTTTAATTTAAGGTAGTGGAAATGGTATTGGTTAAAATAACTAATTTCAATTACAAGAGTTTTTGGCAACTTCTGTAACAATTGATTTTTGGGTATATATAAGTTTTTTTTTAATAATTTCTGTCCTCATAACTAGTATATTAAAGCATCCTAACCAAACTATTTATATTTATGTAACATTTTTTAAGCATATTTTAAAATTTTTTTAAAACTAAACATGTGTTTTTTGTTGTTTTAATCCTCTTTGTGCCCAAAGCGTGCAGGAAGAATCAGGTTCAATCATTTGAAAAAATATCACTAGTTACAGCAGTTTTGGAACTGTTTTACATGTTCACTACTGTTGATAAAAAATATTTAAATTGTATGAGAAGGAATTTCTAACGTACGTCCTCCAGCAACTTTCTGGATTTTCTTGTCAGGCTAAGTATTGAATTTAGTTGAAATTATCGTATTTTACCTGACTAACATTAAGAATATCCAACTAATTGGTTTTTAATGTTTAAAACTCGTCAATTTAAATATGGTTTCAAACAGTTTTGCAGAAAAATACAGTCTTTAATTCCTAACTTATTCAGTTAGCTAAGTAAAAAATACAACAGAGCACGCATCTATAGTATAAGAGAAAAGATATGGCAAATTAAAATTATAAATTAATAAATATTTTAAATTAGATTCCATTTCCGTCTTCTAATAGCCTCCTCCCTGTAACAATTACAATTTAAATTTTGTGTCATGGCAAAGAATGAATGAATTATTCATATACAAATGGGTCAGCTGAACTTCTAAATTGAGTGGACACCATTTTGAAGTAAACCATTTATATAATTACCTCCTGTACACAACTTCTATAGTAATGTGAAGTTTCTAATAGCATCAATAAATATTTAAAACTTACAAACAATTTTCTACTCTTTATTTATTACCTAATCTAAGTCACGTATTACTGGTTTTAGTTCTGAGATCAAAATTTTAATTACGTCAGGTTATAAATCATTCATTAATGGTCATAACAAATACTATTAGTTCTGAGCATTTACATACGTGTACTTTCCGTCGGTTTTTAAGTCCTGGAAGCCCTAGAGTTCAATCTAATGTCTGTGTTTTCTATTTGTATTACAAAATCTACCTTAAAATGTAGAAACTGCTCTGATATTTTTATGCAGCGATAGAAATATTTCTCGGCATGTTATAAATTCTTTGAGAATGAAAGTTCAATTCAAGTTGCAAAAGTAGCAAAATTTCAAGAGCAATGAGCAATGTGTAAATTACATATATTTTTAGTAAGGTGCTGATAAGAAACGCCTCTACATAAATACGCACTGTAATATTGTTTTGTACTTTTCAAGATTCCATTTCCAGCTTTATATAATTAAACTTGAAATATGTATATTACAAATTCATTGATATAGAAGTTTTATAGATCTTAGGGTCCTACTACTAGTTAGAAATTTTGCTACCACTGTTTTTTGGAAGTTTCAGTTAAAAGGACTACTTAAGGGTAGCCATAGGGTAGCTTCCTTTCTCCTGGTTATGGACGACCTATTTAGGTTTGTAAAAGTAGTGGGTCTTTTCCCACAGGTATATGCGGATGAGCGGACATTATAATTCTTGTCAATGGAAAGTTTATAAAACCCCAGTTACGGAATCGACCAAAACAGCCCAAAAGAAAACTGTAAACTGGTGTTATAGGATTGGTCTTAGTGCTAACCCGGCCCAGATTGCCCTGGTCACAATTGGAAGTGGGCAACATTGGGGGTCATCGGTCTTTTTTTGCCAAGGAGGCTCTACTATCAAGTTCATGTCTCTAGTTAAGTTCTAAACGATGTTGACATGTGACGGAATTAGGGACTACAACTGTGAGGGGAATATAGTTATTGATGCAGTGCAGTCTTTCGATCGGGGAGTCTGGTGATTTTCAGCCTGAGCGATTGTAGTGTCTTTATATCTCCGGGATTAGACCTGGGCTAACGTTTGGGGCTGTTGTCTGGTGGTTATTAAATACTCATCCTAACTTGGGCTGGTCTGCATCCTAAGGATAATCTGTCTTGCAATAACCGGATGCAACCCAACTGACCCGGTTATTGGCTTAGATGGTTGTCTTAATCTAGATTGTTTCTGTGTTGTAAAATTAAGGATGATTGTTTTTCCCTTCATTAGGAAGCGCCTTACCTACTCTTAAGCTATAAATTACTTTTTGAATTACCATGCAGATTCAGTGTATAATGTGCTACACAAGATTTCAAATATATCTCAATGATTTACCTTTGACAAATCCTTCAGGATTAGGATGTATTCAACGAATTATTTGTTCAATGGGGTATCACAGATGAACACCATACACGGTGATCCATTTTAATTTTTTCTTTCTAAAACAATAACTAAGACAATAATACACATTTAAAATTTTGGAAATTGTGCGTAGCAAGATTTTATTTAAAACAAAACTGAATCTGTAATTAATTTATGGGAAAATGGTCTCGAATATTATTTATCAATATAAAATGTAATTATATTGATAAATAATATAAGAAAATAGTAATAATATATAATCTGTGCTTTAACACCCTCATAAAAACTCTTAAGAAAAGTATAAATCTGAAAATTCCTCTTTTCGATTTTCATTCTAAAACGCACACTACAACATAGCGGTTCATAAAGGTTTTACAAGCAAATAGTTTAGTTATTAAGTATTTATCATTAGATTATAAATTAAAAAATAAGTAGCCTAAATATAAATGTTCAAAGATTTAATATCTCGCACAGCACGTATAAAAGTTTTTTTATGCTTTAAAATAACCTTAGTATTTGAAAAATTTACCTAATGGTAGTAATCGTGTTTTTAAGTTATTACTACAAGGAATTAATACTTAAGTATTGCATCATACCAATATTTTAGTCAATAAATGAACTGTGTTGTTCATTGTGCTCTTAGATGTACACATAAATGCTAGGATATTTATCATTCCACTATATATTTTGACCTATTATCTACATATGGCGTTTACGTGTATCGCGTGTGCATGAAAAACTGTCTTGCTAACTTATTTCTTAGATAAAAATTTTTGAACAACATCCTTTAATTGGTTCTTTTAATAATATAATTAATTTATAGATTGGACTCACTTTCTTAATAACTAGATTAGGTAGCTTATAATAGTATAAAATATACCTTATCTAGATTGCTTTACATCATAATTTAAGATATTATACTCGTTTATGAACTTCCATTCTTTCAATGCTTCGTGAGAAATGTATTACTAGCGTCTGATTATAAAACAGTAAATAAGATTCTCTAACAGTTTTTTACCTGATACGCTTACATCATATGTAATTAATAATATATCTCGTGTCTCCTCTACTTTTAGGTAATACATTTATTATGAGGCAAGATGATTTTATTTATTCATAAGGAATTTATTTCTATTGTATGATGATGAATCGACGTACAATATTATCTCACAATGCGAGCTTATTGCCTATTGAGACACTCGCCTATTAAATACGTTTTGTGGAAATGCTCAACAAGCTAAATATAAGGATAGTATAAGATATAATATGCAAATTGGTTTAATATGTCATTGGTGCCATCTATATAAATACCATATTATCGTACTTGACACTACTATTTTTATCTAAATACGACATTTGATTTTTTATTTACTGAAATAAAAAAATTGGGATAGATCGCATTGAGTCATATGACTAACAGCGAAATACTATATTGTTAATTTTAAATCTAAATACATGTTGAAGTTTTAAAATGAAACAAAAATGTCATGAAAATATTTAGGGAATACTTTTAAATACAAATGCGCATGTTTTCTTTGTACCTAAGTAATGGACATATCAAATTTAGTCAAATCTGACCGGTAAGTTTAACGGGAATATTACACGTATAAAAGTTTGCATATATAATTTAAAGTTAAATATGGTTATTGACGAATTATAATTATGCTATTTGCTGAAGTATTTTTTGAATTTTAAATCTACATATTATAGAATAATTAACAATAGTAAAAAATGTCATGACGAATAGTGTCCTGAATGGTGTGTTTTATCAATAATATAATGTAGCAGAAAAATCATAACTTGAGTCTAGAAACAATACTCATTAAAATGTTAATAACTATGTTTTATTCACACGTTTGCCTCCTTAAATGTATGTAATGTGCTAATCGGATAACAAGCGTTCTGATTAGTGCTAGTAGTAGTCGTGACGTCAGCGATATAAGGTGACAGATGAGACGTAAACAACAGTTTACATTAAATATTATTTTATATCCATGGAAACAACACAGCATTTACATTATTAAATGTTTTTAAAAAAATTCTAAAGTATTATGTCACTGCACTTTTCCAACTTTATTCAATTCACAACAAGCCCCGGAAATACCACTAGGAACATGGCGGGACAGCCAGAAGCAGGACCAGGATCAGGAGTTACTTGGATGAGTTACTTTCATTCTTTATTAATTAGAATTATTTTACCCCCCTATCTCTCGTTACCTAAAGCGATATTTGTCCTATTTTTAAAGACTATTAATCACAGCTCAAAGCACTGGAACTGTTCATCGGTTATTGCTAACAGTAATACAAATTAAATATAGTTAACACAATTCATTTTTATGTTTCGTGTAAAAGCCCCTAATTTGTGGTTTGGTGTTGTGTATAATTCTCTCAGTACCCATATAGTACAGGGAGAATCAGTTATCAATATTTCATAGCATACACACTCATTCAAATATTTTGTGAGTTTTCAAATCGTTTTATTAAAAATATTTATATATCCGTTTATGAGAAAAATTTTTTAACTTTATTTTTTGTTATGTTGTTTTATGGAAATCTTTGTAGAATTTCTAGAAAGCAAGATATTTTTTTAATGAAGTGAAATTAGTTCTTTTAAATTAATATATAAAAACAATACAATTTTTTTCATTAGTAATATTTAATAATTTAAATTCAGTTCAAAAAATTATACACATAAATATGTCCTAGAAGTTTCAAGTCATTCTATTAGTTACTGAAATTCACGCAAGATCTCTCTTCCACAGTACAAGAGGAACTAAAGGGTCTATTAAAATTAGAGTGTTAACAAAGTCTGATTAAAGTTCTATGTTACATTTAAATATTGAATGCTATCTTTATACCTAATAATAATTTAATTTCTACTTTATGATTAAATATAAATATATCGTTTTGGAGAATAATGTTTGAGCTAAAATCGAGGGGGCACCCTGCTGGATTGAACCATTGCCTGAATAGCCGAATCACACATCTTCGTATACAACGGGAGCTTTACAACAGCATCAGTGCATCTTTAAACTTGTCAGAGAATTTAAATTTGTAATGAATTATTAAAACACAATATTCGTTATTAAATTTTCCTGTATAATACAATATCCCCTATGATACAGTTTACGCGTACTAAAATTAAGATGTTGCTTTGAATTTAGTAACATCTCCCGAGCGAATATTCCTTCAGTACTCAGAAAAAATAACTTAAATATAAAAATAGTTCTTAGAATTTTTTATTTTTAAGAGCACTTCTATAAAATGGGTCTGTTAGTGCAACAGTTTTCAAGCCAATTTGCTTAGTATTATACACTCAACCTGGATATCACTAGACAAATTTACCATAAAAATAAACCAATCAATGCTTTATGCCATGTTGTTGTGTAGTTCGAAATAGGAGAGAAAAAAGGGTTGAAAATTAAGAATTTTATTTTCTTTACTTAGTAAACTTAAAAACCGTAAACTTAAAAACGTTATACGTAAATAAATTTTCAATCAATGTCAGCCAACCGTCATATACTGTCCGAATATTGTCCACTTCATATTGTCTGATTGTGAATAGCTGTTATTTATGTGTATCTTGATCATTTTTAATTGTGTTAAGTTAAGAAAAATGTATCTCAGATAAAAATAATTGTTGATATGTTAGATTCCTTCTTCTATTATGGGATTAACGATTTATTAAATAACACACACGATTAAGAATAACTGATTTATTAGGATAGTTTAGCACACTACATTGTATATCTCACACTGATACATCGACAACTGGATCTCTGCTAACAGTCCTTTTCATATCCGTTAGTATCTCAGTGACACCAACGTGATACCTTAATTAACTAGGGTTTACAAATATGTTATTATATTAAATATACAACAGATATTTCCTTGATTTTCGATACTCTACAATTTCGACTTCCTCTAAGTTTACATCAGCTGAAGATACATAACATTATAGTTTTAAATGTTTTATTTAACCAGATCCTCACTGAAGTAAAACTTGGTATGAGATTTTAAGAATGACCAGGATTTGTTACTATAGTGTAGCACGATGATATATAGAAGCCGTCACCAACGGTAAGTTAGTATTTATTATGCAGAGGCTATCATGTATGAATGTTACACTGGCTGGGAGTTATAACAGTTTGTCACATCAGCAATAATACTAGCAACATTTAACACTAAATCAATTAAAAGTTGATGTGTTCGATATATTTACAGCTTTAAAAACACACATACATTACTTTCTTCATGATCAATGAGGATGAAATCGTTAGTCATATTAGGGTTATCAAAGACTATAACTCGACAAGATATACAATTGCATTTCAGACTATATGTATGTTCGCACGTCATGACATATAGAACGTTAACTGACATATACAGTATACTTCATAATTTAATTTTGTTCTATATCTGTGTCATAGGGATAAACCATGGAGTATGTCACTTGATGGGATTTGGATGAGTGTTAGCGAAAAAATTTTAATTGTATTTATAGATGATTATAATGATGATGGGTAAATCGCAGGCTAAGTAAACTGGTGGAATACTGCAAACATTTAAGGTATTTTAAAATGTTATATATTAACTACAATATCGGAATGTATTTTAAAATAGAAATTAATAGAGAGACAGCCAGGCAGACAACCATACAAAGAAACTTTTACATTACCCCAATCAGGCTAAAGAAAACCTGAGACACCATTCTAAGTGATATGTTTCAATGGTGGATAGATGGATGGATGGTCGATCAAAAAACGCATTATTATCTATGTAATAGAACGGGTTTATCTAGCACTTAAAATCAACGTATGTAATCTTTTACAAGAATCGTAAATCTTAATTAATCATAATAATAATTTGCTGACTAATTCATGAGATTCTATAAAGATTACGTAATCAGACGTCATTAGTTGTCTGGATATATTCAGTTTAACAAATACAATTTTAAAATGTATTTATTTGTGGTTGCAAACTGAAGTAAAAATAATGTACAATGTACAATTTGTTAAATGAATGTTTCTTTGTTGTGTTTTGCAATGTTAACTACAAAATTAATTCATTCGGCGGATCCAATTTTATTATTTACGTTTTTTTTCGTTTTTGCTGATCATGGAGTTATATTCAAAACATGTAACTTTTGATAACAATTTAAATCTCCTCTTTCACTAATGTTTCAAATAATTTACTGTTTATTTAATAACTTATAAATGTATTAACTTGTGATTCCTAAATAACTGTAGAAATGCGGTTTCAAATTCACTGTAATGTATACTAATGGAATTAGATACATCAGAACAAAAACTTGGATGAAATCTCCGTTGGTTCTTTTAGTTGCAGATATACTAGTCATAACATGACATCGAACAGTGTCCCTGTATACTGTATCAAAACAGTAATATTTAATATTTACTTACTAATGTAAGACTAGTAATAAAACATATTGCTCTCAATGTTATGTATGTGATTGGGTAATCAGATAACAAGAAACGGTTTATAGCCCGCCGTAGACATGACGTAAAAACCACGTTGTTGCAAAGGATGTAAAAGTAAAAACTAAAATAAAAAAAAAACTGGTGAATAATAAATAATTGTTTATTAATTAATATTTGTTAATTTATATGGAAACAACAAATCTCAGGTACTTCAGTGTTTATCGATAAAATCATAGTGTAGTGTATAAAATCCATTTAATTTATTAAGATGAGTTTTAAAAGCAGGACCAGGAACAAATGCGATGGCCAAAAGTTTGACAAGGACCATGTCATTTTTCAATTTAATGTTAAAATTCCTGAACCACGCAGAACGAGGAAATCTACAACATAAATACGAAGGCAAAGATCAATATCATGCCAAGCACTTAAATATGAGTTACTTTTATTATTTAGAAGCCAAAGATTTTTCTCTAAATATTCTTCTTGCCAAAAGTAGTTTACATCGTAATTTTAGCGATTATAATCACAGCAACTATGTAATAATAACGTGTTTACAATTAATAGGATTTAATATTTAATCTTTAGATTGCAGAAATCCATCAATTGCACAAATTCAAACCATATTGTAAATATAATTTTCTCAAAATTACCAGATTTCCTTAAGGTACCTAATGTTTACAAACCCAACACTTATTAAAATAATGTAATCTTCCGGTCATTAAAGGTGAATTAGAATATTTTATAACTATGTACATTAGCTAAAATTGTTGATCCTATATTTATCAGGATAATTTGAAAGTGGGTTGACGTATGATAGTGTTATGATTTTGTAACTTTGTAGGATTGTGTGTTGAGGGAGAGTGTCTTTTGATAGTAGTAAAATGTAGTGACAGGAAGGGGAGAGAGAGAGAGAGAGATATTATGTTGTGTATTATGTTGCGTGAGTGTATAAGTGTGTGAGAGGTTTTCAAGTCTCCTAACAAAATGTTATCGATATAATCTTTTTTCTTTGGTGTAAATTAAATTCATATTTTCTTTATTATTATAAATCACTCATTATAACGTAATCATTTCTGTTATTATTAGCAACAACAAAGCATTAGCGAGAACAGTAGCAACAATACCTTCTTCATTTAAAAACTAGCCGTACGTTTACATATTTCTATCTTGCATAAAATTGAAAATTGTAATAATACTTATTCCAAAATGTGAGTTAGCTTACAAAAATTGTTTAGAGGATAGACTTATTAACGTTATAATATCCGTATACAGATAAAGTAAATATATTTTCTATTCTAATATGGGTGGAAAATTATTTGCCTGAAAAAAAGTTTAACCTGAATTACGTACGCTTTTACTATAAATCTATAACTTTCAGAAACGTTATATACAGTTTATGAATAAAATGTTGAAATATTCTGTGTTTAAATGTTTATAATAATTCCTATCTATTTTATGTATTATGTGGTTTCTGTTGTAATAATTAGTATTTAGTTTTTATTAAGTGCATGTTTTAGAGTAATAGTGTATGGAAATAGACACACAACAAGGCTGTTGTAGTTCCAGACTTATGCGTGTCAACGCTTTAGCTTTTTTCATTACTTTAACAGGAATTTTGTTGCCTTTCAGTATTAGACGTAGCGTAAGAAATGCCTACCACACAGTTAAAAATTTAAAGAAAGTAGGGAAACAGCTGAAACATACCCAACAGTACAATATGTACAAATTACGTATATCCATAGAAACAAAAATATATAGGTTTTATTCAGTATTTTTTTCTATAGCTCAGTTCATGATGAAAATTGTTCTATTTCGAGCGAGTTCGGGAAACTCCTCCAGGATACATTATGGCCAGGACCAGGACCAGAACTTACAGATGAGTTACTTTTTTTATTTTATTAGAAATCACAGCATATTCTCCTCGATCTCTCACTAACAAAGCAGTTTATACATCCTAGTTTTAGTGACAGAACATCGGAACAGTTGCATTGACAACACTATTACTAAGTAACAACAATGAAATACGAGTTAATCATTTCATTGAGAACTATAACTGCACCTTCTCATCTATTGGGCGCACGCTAAAGAAATATTACATATTCTACTGTCTTGGTAGTGTGTGTGTTTACCGACTCGGCTATACCACGTAAAGGGGTCAGAGTTTGAGTTCCGAATCGGACGTTCTATTCACTAACAATAGTTTTTAATATACACGGGTGCTAGTTATGAATGAAAATTTCAATATTCTGAGTCATACGTGTTTATAAATTAACTATTGAAGTACTTGTATAGTAATTATATTTTCAAGTATAAATTATTGTAGAATATTTGATTTAAATATTCCAAAGAAAATAACTGAATGGAAATGGTTTCTTAATAAAAAAGATAGAATGCATTGGGTGACAGACTTTACGTCCTGTGCAGATATGGACAAAGCGCTCTTTAAGCACAAAATCTAGTATATAACAGCTTATTATTTTAAACTTCTATAATATGTTTTAGTGATACTAAAGAATACCTTATCTATATTTGAATATTAAACATAGTAAATCTTTTTTTACATTCAAACAATAAAAATATCTTATGCCGAGTTTGAAACGGCTACATGTGTGGTAAGGTTAAGTCGCGGCGCTCCTGGTTTCCCCTGGTTACATCAAGCGTGCATTGTATTGCTGTATGCACGCCTAACCTTGTTTAGTCTGGTGGTTAGATATTTACAGTGGTGTAGTGGGGCCGGAGCGGTCCGGAGCGGCGCTCCGGCACATCTATAAGAAGCGAAGCGTCGCTCCGGCATAGCATCTAGAGCCGGAGCTGTGAACTGGAGCGCACCCGTCTGTAAAAAGTGGTAGGCGGATGACGAGTCGCTGGATAATAAAAGGCCAGAACAAACCAGCATCACTTATATGTCCATTGAGTGGTATCAAGGTAATTGTAGGCACTGTGCAATAGACAACTCTTGTAACTTGCAACTAGCGCCTTCATAAAAATAAGGATGCTCTCTCACTCTCCCTGTCCCCCTCCCATGACAGGTGTGCCACACCACCCCACCCGTCCATCTTCTACTAACTGCAAGAAGTGTATTGTTACGTTTTTACAAACTAAATAATTCTTATGTGGGTTTACAAATAAGCAACACGATTATTAGTTACAATTAATAATGTTTATTAAAGCTAATTTACAATAAGGACAAATAATTACTTTAATTGAAAGAAATTACTATTTACAATTATTACTATTAATTACAACTCCAATAATTACAATTACTATTATTAATATTTGCTAAATGACTAAGATGGCTTCTGCAAAACTAATATTATTTGCAATCACAAATATAGCTAATTAACAAGTGGCTTTACTGTCTCTTCTGCTTAAGTCCAATTTGCTTACGGTTTCCCCGGTGTCGTATCCTTCCACAGGAGTTGTCCAATACTGCGCTGAATCTTCCGGTCGATCCCACGATGCGACGATTCCCACAGCAGTATCTCCGCAGGCACTCACTATCACAGGATCCGTGTCACGACACCCACTACACTGCCTCACTGGTACTCACAACTCCCCCGGCTCCCCAGTAGACGGCCTTATATAACCTTCTAGCATTCTTGCTAGAAGGGTCTATACCGGTGGGCTCTGGAAGGTCTAGAAGATTCCGGAGTCAATGGCAGTGAGTCTTTTACCAGGAAGACTGCTCTAGACTTTCTATTGTCATCAGCCTATTCAGAAGAAAGGACTGGCCCAGCCATTTATGAGGGTGTTGATGGCTCTCGCAGAAGGATTTATGGCGGTCCCTTACGTCAACAGCCAGGCCGCCACCGCAGCCGCCGCGCGACGGCCAGCTCCGTGACACTGCCCTCTCCTTAAGGCTGATCGTCCCGATCAGTGTTGGAACCATGGTAAGACGCTAGACGATCTAGGTGGACGACGAGCATCTTGCCTCTTGGGTGTCTTTGGATTCGGTAGACCACGTCGTTGATTCGTGTCACCACACGATAAGGTCCAATCCAGTCCTGTTGAAGCTTTGGGCACCTTCCCTTCCTCCGCAGGGGACTGTAGAGCCAAACCAAGTTGTTCTCCTGGAATCCAGCTGAGTTGGCTTGTCGGTCGTAGCGAGCCTTCATCTTGTCACTGGCGACCTTTCAGGTGCTGGCGAGCAAACTCGTGAGTGTCGTGCAATTGATCAACGAGTTCCGAGGCGAAGTCAGTCGCTGGCCTCTCCTTGTCAGGTGGTAGGCCGAACATGAGATCACTTGGTAGCCGAAGTTCTCTTCCGAAGACCATTCTTGCTGGGGTAAACACCAGTTGTTTCATGGCTAGAAGATCTGTAGGCCAGCAGAAAAACTGGCACCTTCTTATCCCAATCCCGCTGGCTGGTGGAGACAACTTTCCTGAGATGACCGACGAGAGTCTTGATGTATCTCTCAACCATCCCATCGGATTGCGGGTGAAGCGGGGTTGTCCGTGTCTTATGCACTCCCAAGACGCTGAAGAACATCCCTCATCAAGATAGAACCGAAGTTCGTCCCTTGGTCGCTGTGTAGCTCACGGGGTACCCCGTACCGGCAGACGAAGTCGTTCACCAAGCATCCTGCCACAGTAGATGCCTCCTGGTTTGGTATGGCGTATACTTCTGGCCATTTCGTGAAGTAATCCATGGCCACCAGGAGATATTTATTCCCTGCGTCTGTCACGGGAAATGGTCCAGCGATGTCGATGGCGATCCTCTCGAAGGGTGATCCAACGTTGTACTGCCGCATCCTGCCTCGACTTCTTGTTTGAGGCCCTCGGCTTCCAGCACATACATCACATTGGCGGCACCATTTCTCAACATCAGCCCTAAGGTGCAGCCAGTAGAACCGTTGTCGCAACTTTTCCACTGTCTTGTTGACACCAAGGTGACCTCCAGACGCTCCGTTATGCAACTCC
The DNA here is from genome assembly GCF_021130785.1 of Homalodisca vitripennis. Lineage (NCBI taxonomy): Eukaryota > Metazoa > Arthropoda > Insecta > Hemiptera > Cicadellidae > Homalodisca > Homalodisca vitripennis. Next base: position 52,992 of record NW_025779872.1, read on the forward strand.
ATAAGGACTTCCCTCCTCTTACTTCTTGGGAGTACGATCTGTTCGATTTTCCTCTTCCCGTTAGGAGCTTCCCAGATCCTTATTAGTACTCCGTTCTTGATCTTCATAGAGTCCCACTGTGCCCAGTAGCTCTTGTATAGGTGATCTCTAGCCGCGATGTCTTCCCAACTAGGTCGAGTTTCCAGCTTCCACCTCTCGCAGGAGTGGTCCGATCTCCGTGTCTCCTAGCTGCTCGTTCCGAAGTTCACTCATTTCCCATCCACTAGCAGGCTCCACGGTGACACAACGTACTTCTGCCGAAGGATTCTTTTCTTCTACCTTGGAGCAGTGCTTACAGCCTTCTGGACAAGGACGACGTGACAGAGCATCAGCGTTGGAATGTTTCTTCCCTTGTCGGTGTTCAGACGTGAAGTTGTACTCCTGAAGCCGCTGCACCCATCGCGCTGTCTGCCCCTCCAAGTTCTTGAAGTTCAGTAGCCAAGTCAGGGCGGAGTGATCTGTCCTTAAATGGAAAGGTTGTCCATAGAGGTATTTATGAAAGTGTTCTAGGGACTTCACGACTGCTAGCAGTTCCCTCCTTGTGACGCAGTAATTCCTTTCGGCCTTAGATAGTGTTCTGCTGAAATAGGCTACCACGGTTTCCTGGCCATCCTGAACTTGCGAGAGTACTCCTCCTATGCCCACGTCGCTGGCGTCAGTGTCGACAATGAACTTTTCTCCAAAGCGAGGGAATCCCAAGATCGGAGCACTACAGAGAGCAGTCTTGAGTATCCCAAATGCTTCACTCGACTCTGAGGTCCATTCAAACTTGCGCTGTTCTTCCGTGAGCTTGGTCAGTGGCTTAGCAATATCGGCATAACCCTTCACGAAGCGGCGGTAATAGGTGCACAGCCCGAGGAAAACTTCTTACCTCATGTTTGTTACGTGGTGTGGGCCATTCCTTTATCGCTCGTATCTTCTCTGGATCCACAGAGACTCCTTCTGACGAGACTACATGTCCGAGATAGTTTACCTTATTTTTAAATAAGTTGCACTTCTTCAGGTTAAGCTTCAAGTTGGCAGAACGAAGCCTTATAAAGATCTTTTCCAGGTTCTGAAGATGGTCTTTAAACGTCTTTCCAATGACTATGATATCATCCAGATACACTAGACAGGTTTCCCAAGTTAGACCTCTAAGCACGTTCTCCATTAATCTCTCGAAGGTAGCTGGTGCATTGCATAGTCCAAAAGGCATCACGGTGAACTGCCACAGTCCGTTTCCATTCCCTATGGAAAATGCCGTTTTCTCCTTGTCCTCTGGAGCAATCTCTACTTGCCAGTACCCACTCTTCATGTCCAGGGTCGAGAAGAACTTGCCGCCTCCCAGAGCATCCAGTGTGTCGTCGATCCGCGGTAAAGGGTAACTGTCCTTCTTGGTGACGTTATTGAGTAGTCGGTAGTCCACGCAGAACCTAGAAGTCCCATCCTTCTTCTTCACTAGTACCACCGGCGAATTCCATGGACTGCTGGAAGGCTCGATCACCCCATCTCGCTCCATCTCCTTTGTTATTTGCTCAGCTTCCTCCCTCTTCGCCCAGGGTAGTCTCCTAGGAATTTGGCGGATTGGTTGTGCGTCTCCAACATTTATCTTGTGCTGAACTACAGTCGTCCTGCCTCTTGGCCCTGTAGCAGTTTCGAAAACATCCTGGTACTCTGTTATTAACTTAGCTACTTGTTTAGTTTGTTCCAAGTCCATTCCCTTGCAAGCATCTCTCACAAATTTAGCTATGTCTTCTGGAAGATTCTTGTGGCAGGATGCTGTCTGTCTAACAGATTGCGATACAGAAGAAACTGAGAAACAGGTACCTAAGAGCTTGCCTTGTTTTAAAGTAACAGGATAGTCGTTTAAGTTCATTATGCAGACTGGAACTTCCCTGGAAGATTGAAACAGTGTCTTCCCTACAAGGACACCTCGGCCAAGCTCCTCTTCGTTTACAGCTGGGTCTAACATTAAGTTCTGTCCTTCCGGTACAGTTCTGTCGACTTCTGCTCTCACGATCTTCTGAGCACGAGATGGCAGTGTGGTATCTTTTAATAACCGCACCGAAGAAGTAAGATTTTTTCTAAGCTGAAGGACGACTTCTTCTCCGCCAACAATCGTCACCCCTTTCTTGAGGTCTAATTGAAGGCCCAAGTTTCATCATTACGTCCATGCCGAGTATAACGTCCTCCTCGATGTTAGCAACGAGAGTGCGATGTTTAAAGCATGTACTCCCGATGCAGAAGGTGGCAACTGTCTCCCCGTGAAACACTGGCCAAGTCCCCAGTCGCAGTCCTCAATGTCCAGGTTGTTGGAGTGACTTTATTGGGAGGTGAACAAACATCTCTATTTACTATGGTCATCGTTGCCCCAGTGTCTAGTAGAAGGCTTCTGGGCTTCCCGTTGACTAATCCATCTATGTAGAGGCTGTTAGTCTGTCCTGACAAAGATGCCACAATAATGCTGTCGGCTGGGGCCTCAGTTTGCTGGGTTGACAATTGCCCCTTCCTGTCAACCCTTTTTAGTTTTCCTGCATCTGCTGCCCCCGAGAGGCTCTATCTGGGCACTTGCTTCGGGGATGGCCCAACTCTCCACAACTCCAGCAGCGGATTTCCTTCTTCCTGTTCTTCAGCGCATCCAGCACTCTCTGGACTACGTCTTCTATCTTAAAACCTTCTTCCACGCAGACCCCTCGAAGACGTGCATGTCCTTGCACAGACTGCTTTACTGCTTCAAATTCTAGTGCTTGTGTTAGCGCCTCGTGTAATGTCTTAGGACGAGCCAACTTTACAGCCTGCTGTGTTTCAGCGTCTCGAAGGCCGTCGAGGAATTTGTCGATGGATAAGTTCTCGCAGACAGCCTCATCACAAGTAGAGTAAGCACCTCTTACAAGTCGTGCGATATCAGCTTCAAATTCCTGCAGTGATTCATTGGACTTCTGGTGGCGACTCCTGAGTTGAGACCTGTAGACCAGTTCCATGTGCTTATGTCCGAACCGCATCTCCAGTCGTCTAACCAGTTCTCCGTAGTTTTGGCGCTCCGCAGGTGGCACGGTCTGCAGGACCTTTAGCGCGTCTCCACGCAGCGAAAGGCAGAGCATGGACGCTTTTGTTGATGACGGCCAACGGTGGACGGCGGCAGCAGTCTCGAACAGTGTCCGAAAATCCTCCCAGGTCATCTTACCGTCGAAGGTTGGCACCCCTGCATTACTCATTGGTGGACATGAATTAAGCTGAGGTTCCGTAATTTAATTCTGGTTTTCCATCTTCTGGGCTAACAATGGATTCTGTGCAGGTTTCTGAGCCCTTGTTTCTCTGAGCTATTTCCTCTAAGATCCTAATTCTATCACCAAATTCTTTTGAATAATCATTTAACTTGTCTTCTAATTGTTTGGAGCAACCATTTATACCTGCTTCTAGTTGCTTTTTAAATTCCTCTTCAACTCTACAAAATTTTTACATTAAACTCTGTAGCTAATTCATCTTTCATACTTTTCAAGTCATTTTGAAGTGTTTCACAATTACTATTTAATTTTTCTTCCAATGTTTTACTATTACTATTTAATTTTTCTTCCAATGTTTTACTATTACTATTTAATTTTTCTTCCAATGTTTTACTATTACTATTTAATTTTTCTTCCAATGTTTTACTATTACTATTTAATTTTTCTTCCAATGTTTTAGTTAAGTTAGATTGTAACACTTTGGTAAGCTTACTTGCTTTCAGTTTCAAAAATTAATATTTCGGGATCTTCACCTGCTTCTATCATCGCCTGTTTAAGTCTATTAGCTAAAACTGTTTTTGTCCCAGAAGTATCTAAGTCCCTTTCTTCTAACTCCCGTTTTAAATCAGCCACTTTCAAATCTGCTAACTTAAACCCACTAGAAGCCATCGTTTTATTATATTATTACTTTAAAATAATATTAATACAATAAATAAATAATAAATAATATATAAAGTGTTGCTTTAACAAATCAATCCCACTTCTGACACCAATGTTACGTTTTTACAAACTAAAATAATTCTTATGTGGGTTTACAAATAAGCAACACGATTATTAGTTACAATTAATAATGTTTATTAAAGCTAATTTACAATAAGGACAAAATAATTACTTTAATTGAAAGAAATTACTATTTACAATTATTACTATTAATTACAACTCCAATAATTACAATTACTATTATTAATATTTGCTAAATGACTAAGATGGCTTCTGCAAAACTAATATTATTTGCAATCACAAATATAGCTAATTAACAAGTGGCTTTACTGTCTCTTCTGCTTAAGTCCAATTTGCTTACGGTTTCCCCGGTGTCGTATCCTTCCACAGGAGTTGTCCAATACTGCGCTGAATCTTCCGGTCGATCCCACGATGCGACGATTCCCACAGCAGTATCTCCGCAGGCACTCACTATCACAGGATCCGTGTCACGACACCCACTACACTGCCTCACTGGTACTCACAACTCCCCCGGCTCCCCAGTAGACGGCCTTATATAACCTTCTAGCATTCTTGCTAGAAGGGTCTATACCGGTGGGCTCTGGAAGGTCTAGAAGATTCCGGAGTCAATGGCAGTGAGTCTTTTACCAGGAAGACTGCTCTAGACTTTCTATTGTCATCAGCCTATTCAGAAGAAAGGACTGGCCCAGCCATTTATGAGGGTGTTGATGGCTCTCGCAGAAGGATTTATGGCGGTCCCTTACGTCAACAGCCAGGCCGCCACCGCAGCCGCCGCGCGACGGCCAGCTCCGTGACAGTATACTTACACAGAGATTTGTTATTCGCGTTTCCGGTCTCTGTGTTGTTGTGAGTGCTTGTATTAAGCTGTTATCGTCGAAAGTCTTAATCGTAGTGGTTGAGTTCAAACAGCGTACCGTTATATACTGTTAGTTTTGTTTGAGTTGTCCTCTATAATACATTTGTGAAAGCCTATTGCTGATTTTTTAAATTATTAGTTTGTGAATTTTGTAAAGTGATGGAACCAAAACCTAAACATAAATATATAACGTCATTTTTAGTGCCCCTAATATGACTGACTCAAATCCTGTTCCTGGAACTAAATGGTGTATATATCTGCGTAGGCCTTCATTCAATGTATAGCGCGGTAGAAATAATAGATCATATTTCAAAGGAAAATGAAAATGCGCATTTTGAATCAAGTACAGGTAATTTCTGGAAAACTGCCAATAATCATTGATGAATCTACAAACATTAGTCCGTCCTACATAAATCCGTCCTCATTGTATATTTAAAATGTGAATTTAGCAAGGATAAAACCACCAAGTACTTTATTTTTGAACTTAGACAAAAAGCTGAGACAGTTTTTAACAGTGTTCACCAGTTCCTTGAAGGATGTGGTTTTAATGGCGAGTACTTAAAAGAAAAACTTGGTTTCCTTTACAAGTGACGGGGCGAACGCCATGTTGGGAAACCACTGAGGTGTAGCAAGGAGATTTTTTATCTGTTTACCCTAATATCATCATATGGCACTGTATGAATCACAGACTGGAACTGGCTATTGGGAAGGCCATAAGTGAAGTAGCCGGGGTTAACCATTTCCAGTCATTCGTGGATAAACTTTATTCAATGTACAGCACATCTCCAATGAATAAGCGAGAGTTAAAAGAATGTGCACAGGAGCTCGATATTCAAATGAATAAAATCGGCAGAATTTTAAGCACAAGGTGGGTAGCAAGCAGTTTTCGTACTGTTTCAGCCGTGTGGTTTGGTCTTAGCCAGCCACTTCTCTAAAGCAATGTATGGTCCTGAGAGAACATCCACTGATAGAGGCAAATATAATGGTTTATTGAAGAAGCTGTCTTCCCATAAGTTTTTGTTAAACTTAGCATTTATGTGTGCCATTCTTGCTGAATTGGCTTTGTTGTCTGAAAGTCTGAAAAACAGTAGCACGTCCCTTGTATTTGCAGACAAACTGATTCATAGATCAATGAGATATCTGGAATCTTTGAAAGAAAAACCTGGGACAAGAGTTTCTGGAGGCACAAGTCGCCATGAGGGAAGGCTGTTTTGCTTCTGTAAACTTAAATGAAAACCCTAAAATCGTATCATTTAATAGTGAGCAGTTGATTTCTAGTGTAATCAGCAACTTAAAGAAGAGAATGTTTTGAAGGGTTTGGCCAAACTCAAGTGGAACAGCTATGCATACGCTTCAAGTTGAACATCAACAGAGCTGTGACTGCTTACAGGGATTACTTGGACAACAGCAGGCGGGTACCAGATGGCCTGCAAGATCTTATAAACTGCACTAAAATAATACCATGTAGTTCCGCTGACTGTGAAGGAGAGTTCAGCAGTATGAATAACATACTCACACCATTAAGGAACTCATTGACAGTAAGTCATGTCTCAGCCCTACTGTTTTGAAAACTCCAAGGTCCCCCTCTCCGTAGATGGAAGCCTGACCCCTATGTCATGACATGGCTAAGAATACATGGCTAAGAGCAACCGACACCCAAACAAGAATAGCAGAACCTCCAAAAAAAGGAAATGGGGAATGGAAAAGGAGAGGAATTTTGGGACATATTTTAGAGGTTATCGCACAATATTCATGTTCGTGTTACCGTTGAAAATAAGTAAAAAATATTACTTTTACAATATTTAATAGTTTTTACAATGCATTTTTACAGTATTCTTTTTCAGGCTACAATAATTTATTAGCACGACAGCACAGTAATTTTTCAAAGTATGTCTAAAATCATAGCTCATCTGTTTGTCATTACAAATTGTGTTAGCCTAGTTTACGAAATAAAATGTCCTTCATTAATATTAAAAAAGATTTTTATTGCTATACCCAGCAACTCGCCGCTCCCATGGTGCAAGTATAATATATTTATATTACAGTTTTCACCATGAAATAACTACTGTTATAAAGTATATTAATAATGAACCAGAATATATAGCATTTATTACAATCGCTCTAGTTTAAGTGGGTAAAAGTACAGTTTAAGTGGAAGTCTGCAAATGTAAGACTAGGGACACACAGTCCCGGTTACCGGGATTGATGAGAACATGTAGTTTGTTGAAGAGCGCACACACAATGCCGATTACTGTGCGGCGGCACAAAGCGTGCCGGTCCAGACCGGCAAGCATGCTACCGGCGACCGGGAGCCCTGCAGCCGGTGAAAATCGGGTTGGCAATACAAAACACTTGATATCTGTCGTGCCGGCCCGCCGGGTCCCGATTCCAGTCAAGTCCTGTGTGTCAGTGGTGTAGCTGTTGTGGTGTGCTGCTGGTTTGTGTATCGTGTTTTACTGTCGAGAGTAGTGTAAAGTTGCGATAATGTTTGATACAGACAAATTTATAGAATGTGTCCACGGTATTATTCCAGCGTTATGGAACATTTTTCAGCTTTAGCATCAACATTGAATGGATGAACCCAATGTACCCTATTTCGTTGTTTTGGTAATTCATTTAGAGCCTCTAAACAACAAACTAACTTCACTTTGGATAGCATGATTCGTTCCGAACAACACTCAAAGGTTAACTGAGAGACAATTTGGTGTTTACCGCCGGGACTGTGTGGCCAGCACACAACAAACCGTTTACCAGCAACCCGGTGGTCGGCATCCCGGTAACCGGGACTGTGTGTCCCTGAGATAAGGCTAGGGACCACACAGTCCCGGTTACCGGGATGCCGGTGATTGGCATTCCGGCCGGGATTTATGAGAAATGTAGTTTGTTGAAGAGCGCACACACAATGCCGATACTGTGCGGCAGCACAAAGCGTGCCGGTCCAGACCGGCAAGCATGCTACGGGCGACCGGGAGCCCTGCAGCCGGTGAAAACCGGGTTTGGCAATACAAAACACTTGATATCTGTCGTGCGTGCTCACACAGTGCCGGCCGCCGGGTCCCGATTCCAGTCAAGTCTGTGTGTCAGTGGTGTAGCTGTTGTGGTGTGCTGCTGGTTTGTGTATCGTGTTTTACTCTCGAGGGTAGTGTAAAGTTGCGATAATGTTTGATACAGACAAATTTATAGAATGTGTCCACGGTATTCTACATTGAATGGATGAACCCAATGTACCCTATTTCGTTGTTTTGGTAATTCATTTTGAGCCTCTAAACAACAAACTAACTTCACTTTGGATAGCATGATTCGTTCCGAACAACACTCAAAGGTTAACTGAGAGAATCTGATGTTTATCGCCGTGACTGTGTGGCCAGCACACAACAAACCGTTTACCGGCAACCCGGTGGTCGGCATCCCGGTAACCGGGACTGTGTGTCCCTAGCCTAACGCCGCCGTCGGAACGCCAAGCTGACGACACGTGCCCGACCAGTGAGTGGGTTGGGCAGGGGGAATCTGCGCGGTAGCACGCCTATTATAATTACACCATGGTCGCTCCGGCACAGCTAAATTCGGCACTACACCACTGGATATTCAGCTAGTAATTACTAATGGAAAAGAAATAAAATGTCTTGTTTACTGTGAGGTCATAACTGTGTAATTTAATAAAACAATTTCCGGAGTCAGAAATATTTGTTGTGGAATCAAATCTAAATTACACAAGGGAGCGACGTAATTACCAACCGCACACAAAAAAGGCGAGTCTACTTGAGGGTGCGCCTGAATTAGCACCCCCTGGACATAGCACTCCCTCTCTACTGACGTCATTTTGACGTCACGAAAGGGGGTGCTAAATCAGCACAGTGGCCGTGTCCAGGCCCTTCGAATACGGGGGTCCTAATTCAGCGCCTTGACCGTGTTTCATGTGCTGATTTAGCACCCCTTCGAATAGGGGGGTCCTAATTCAGCGCCTTGACCGTGTTCATGTGCTGATTTAGCACCCCCTTGAATTTGGGGGCTGCTATATCTGCGCCTATACCTTATTAATGAGATGAATAATTATTACCCCAACGGAATGGAATAATAAACGGTTAACCATATTGCGATTTATTTTTTATAAAATAATATATTTATATATAATAATTTAAATCGGTATATTTCAAAAACCAACAGTTCATTACCAATTGTAAAAATACTATGCATCAAATATACTTAAGTAAAAAAACCAAGGTTCTTGGCATTCAAGGGGACCTGTCAGTGCCTATCTCGCCCATGTTAATTTACACATATTGTGGTACACTTTTCTCAGCAACTAATGAATAAAACTCATGAAATGTTAACCTGATGTCGTATAGTTCTTTAAAAATAATAATAAGGAATATAAATACTTTTGGTAGCATGTTTTTTTTTAATGTCATGTATTTGCAAATAAATAGATCAATAAAATTAAATTGAAAACTCTTATAAAAAACTTATTCAAATCTTCTAGAAAAAGCTTAATATTGTTGCTAATAATACTATAAATAACTTGTAAAAGTTTGATAAAAAACAATAAACACTTTAGGAAATATTGGTACCTAAGTAATATATACAACTATAAATATACAACTTTTGGAAATTCCAAAATAAAAAAAATTATTGATTATAACAACAATTGCACTTATATCCACTAATGACCACCACATTCATAGTCTGGATCATCGGATACTTGTTTTTTGTCTTGAACTCTTCTTTTTACATTTAGTCTTGCCGCACGAGGCCTTTTTTCAATTTCTTTCATAGCCTGCTTAGCTTCGTAGACCCGTTTCAAATCTTGACGCTTTAGTCCCACAATACAGTTTGCTCCAGATTTTTCCACATACTTTTTTCATAGCTTTTGCCTTTCCTAAAACCCCCTCATTATAATATATAACAGCATCGTACAATATCCTTTTTGCTGGTTGAATGCTAGGGGGTGCTAATTCAGTGACTGATTCAGCCATGTCCATGCGCTGAATAAGCACCCCCTTGGAACAGGAGGGTGGTTAAATTCAGGGCTTCGACCATGTCCATGAGCTGAATAAGCACCCCCTTGTAGTCGGGGGGTGCTAATTCAGTGCCTGGTCCGTGTCCGTGCGCTGAATTAGCACCCCCCTGCCGTGACGTCAGAGCCCGAGGGGGTGCTTATTCCAGGGGTGCTAAAGCAGCGTCCCCTACTTGAGATAGACAATCTGTGACGCTTTCCGCAAGGGCGCACAGCGGTTGGTGATTTCCAACTGATGATGGCGCCAAGAATTAATTACCTCGAATGTGAATAAGGTTTTAGGCAAAACTACAAATCCTGCACATGATTCAATAATGTCGCTGATTATTTCGTCTAATTTCAGTGTAGTTTTACATTTTTATGTAGGTTGTTAATAGTTTTATCGTAGTTGGAATAGAAAAATTGTTACAAATTCAACTCGTATATATCGTGCACCAAAAAACCAGCAACAGTATCGCACTCCAATCACTTGCCGTATGGCAAGTAATTTGTACTATAAAAATTAAACCTGAATTATGTACGCTTTACCATAAATCTATAAGCTTCAGAAATCTAATCTGCAGTCTGTGAATAACTGTAGGAATAATCTTTGTTAACAGCTGCATTATTGTTTTATATATTCTCTAGTTCGGTTTTAATAATTAGTTTTAACTTTTAATAAGTGCATGTTTTAGAGTTAGGGTGCATGGAATTTTCACACAACATGCTGTTGTGGTTCCTGACTTACGCGTATCACAGTGCTCTGGTATGTTAGCTGTAATTGTAAACCTAGGTTGTAGTCACGCATTAGTTTAGTCATTTACCTGAAGAAGAGATCAGATTGCATATCTCGAAACGTAGCGTTACTGATCGTATTGTATCACTGAATGGTATCCTGAAAAAATCATGTTTCCTTCACAATTTCAATTAGTTGTATCATTAGAAATAATTCCTGGAAAAGTACACTGTATTGCAGACTAATTGAATCAGTTTATGTTGTAAAACATATTTTTAAAAATTTGTAGATAAGGCTGTTTCGTAATATTTCATGTCAAAGGTGTTTGTGGATTGCATTTTCAAACAAGCATATTATAAATATGTTTTTATATTTAATATTTAAATAGATAATATTTCTAAGTATAGGATATACGACTGTATAATCACATAACAGTAATTTATTGGAATTTTCAGTGATGGAAGTAAACGTAAGAAAATACAGGAGTGCACAAGTAAATATTTCCTTTAATCTTGAGGAAAATATCTGAAAAATACCTACAATAAAATATAACAAAATTATGTGTATCCATAGAAACACATAAATACAGGTTTTGTTCAGTCATTTTTCTATAGACTCAGTTTTATGATCAAAATTCTGCTACATGTACTCGATGGTTGGTCCAGGAAACTCCACTAGAATACGTTATGGCCAGGACCAGGACCAGAACTTACAGATAAGTTACTTTTATTATTTTCTTATAAATCACAGCTTCTGCTCCTCGATCTCACCAACAAAGCAGTTTACACATCCTAGTTTTAGTGAAAGATCACTGGAAACAGTTAAATGAAGTGACAAAACTGATACTATGTAAACAACATTTAAATAAGTGTTGTTATTAGGTTGAGTTTTGTGTCTAGATTTATTGAGGTTGTAATAACAAACTTTCTTTTAAAACTTCAAAACTTGTGTTTTAAGCTGTTTATAATCCGCTCTGGTACCCAAAGAAATACAGGAAGAATCGTTTTGTAATTTGATATGTTTATGGATTACAACAGAGTTGAATTGGAAACTGTTTTACGTAATTGATATAAAATAATTTTGTATAAGAGAAGCATCATTTTACTTATTTCAAAACAGCCTTCTTTCTGACGTATTTTCATGGACTAAATATTGAAATTTAAATTAAATTAGCAATACACTAGCTGAATAATTATATAAGTACTCGACTAAATCTTTAAAAAATGTTTAGATTAAGTTTAACAAAACAGTATACGTGGAGTTTTTTTTTTTTTTTAAACATTCTCTAACTTTGAAATTTACTGATTCGTAGTTACTGATGAAGTTGTTACTGAATCGCACACCAGAGCTCTCTCCTGTCGTAGAGTTTTATTATAAAAATTTCCTACTGAACTCCATTGTGGCTTTCATAAATTAAAATTTTTCTCTTTAAATAATTTTATATTTACCGTATAGGGACAATACTACAATACCTGTAGTTCCATACCTACTGGACACCTGCTGAAAAAAGGTTAACACAATTTGCCTATGAGAGAACATTTACTGTCTTGGCAAGTATGTCATTACTGAATCAACTATACCTAATCAGTCAGAGTTTGGTTGGTTCTGATTCAGATTCGCGTTATTCACTGAAAGTAATCTTAATATATTTGTGTGCTAGATATAAAAGGAAATTTAAATATTCTGAGTCAAGCGTTTTTATAACTAAAACTAGTAAAGTATTTTTACAGTAATTATATTTTAATATTTTTAATAAATTTTTATGTAGCTTCAAAAGTATACAGCATTGTAGACTACATAATTTAAATATTCCAAAGCAAATAACTTAATGTAAACGGTTTTAATAAAAAGAGAGAATGCATTTGGTAAAAGACTTTACTTCCTGTGCAGATATAGTCCAAAGGCCTCTTTAAACACAAAATCAAGTATATAGCAGCTTATTATTTTAAAGTTCTGTGATATGTTTATAGTGATATTGAGCAAAATACTTTATCTATATTTCAATATAAAATATAGTTTATCGTTTTTATATTTAAAGCATAACATATCTATGCCGTAACTTGCGCAGTAAAAATAAAATTATAATTCCTTAAAATACAAGAGAGTATTGATTGTGAAGTATGCAATAAGTATGGAAAGTTAATTAAACTAATGTAACTACTCTACTATTGTTAGGGTAATGGTTTGGAACATTGCAGAATGGTTATAAATATAGTTATTGCTTTAATTTTATCAGCCCTATTCAAGAGTTTATATTTATAAACAAAAAACAGCAAAATATTTAAAAAATTAAATAACATGTATTTAATCGTTTAATTTTACAATAACTTTTCAAATAATTCATTGTTTTAAATTAACTTATCAAAATAGTATTTTCTATCCCCTCATAAAGTATATAATTCCAGTTTAAATAAACAATGTACAGCGAATCAATTTCTATTTACTTATATCGTGTTTACAATTAACAGGGTGTTTTTAAAATAAGGGAGATTATCTTGATCATTAAGTAATTTTTTAGCTAAAAAAAAAAAGCTTGAGATATATTGTTTTTTTAATTCTCTCAGTACTCTAAGTGTACAAAAAAGAATCAGTTTACAATCTCCTCGAAACACATCGTCCAAGCTATATACTATCCGTTCATACATATCTGATAAAAAGTGTAAAAAATTACTTGGAGAATTATATTCGTACATTTTGTGAGCTTAAAAGAAACTTGATATTTATGTTTTTAAGTCCTTTCAATACTATAAGTGTACAGAAAGCATCAGTTTACATTAATTTTCCATATATTGTCCAATATATATAATATCGGTAAAGAAAAGAAAGAGTCAGTTTACAATTGTTTTCTATACCACATCCAAATATTTAATATCGGTTTTATACATGTTTGATAAACATTTAAATATTACTAAGAAAATTATTTACTTAATATGCCAAACAGACAACTTTCTAGCATTGTATTAGTAACGGATTCATATTTAAAATTAATTTAAATTGGTAAATGCCAACCTACTAAGAATTATTATTCATATCAACGATTTATAGATCATAATAAACAAATAACGCTCGTATGTTTTGAAGACAAATTAAAAGGACATTTGACTAGGGGCTTTTAAACCTTTCAGATTAAGTGTATAGACAGAATCGGTTTACAATTATTTTCTTTTTAATATCCAATTGTTTTAAGATCCTTTCATATATATTTTGATTCAAAATGTAAAGAAAACTGAGAGTATTATTTATTTAAAATATGTCTATGAGTAATTTGTAGCATTTTATAGTAGGTTTAATATTTAAAATTAATTGTAATAGGTGAATTTATAACCATCTAATGATTATTATTCATATCAACAGTTCACATATTGTAATCAACAAATAACGCTGGTATGTTTTGTAGGAAAAACAAAGAGACTTTTGATTTGGAGCTTTTAAACCCTTCAGTACTCTAAGTGTAAAGAAATAATCAGTGTATAATTATTTCTATACAAAACCAAATTTAATAACATCCGTTTTCGTTCATAAATATTTGATGAAAGGTGTAAATATTAAAAATCAGTTTACATGCTAATTTTAGCGAGTATCAATCACAGAAATAACTGTAAAATAGTTCCTACGAAATTTGACTGTGTTTACAATCAACAGGGTTTTAATATTGAGTGGTTTTTTAATGATGTATTGTAATAAATGAATAAATAATAATGTATAAATCAAATCTTGGCAATTGCAGGATGCAATA
>NW_025779873.1:0-51735 GCF_021130785.1 Homalodisca vitripennis
ATTCTTCCAGTAGTTTCTTGAATATTCTTTGGCTAAAGTTTTACACTTGTACGTAAAAAGTACTCAAATTGTTTACTCCTTAAACGGCTATGCTGTTCCTCGAATTTTAACGAAAATTGTATGAAATGTGGGACGAATTAGCAGAAAAGTTTTTTGCATCAAGGGAAAAATCTATACTTATAAAAACAATTCCTCCTCTTAAGTTACCTATGGGCAAAATAAGAAATTATACTTATTATATTATTATATATTGTCATCCTTAAAGGATTTACTTTAATTACTTGTCAATAAACTTTTGTGTATTAATGGTTCGGTTGCATTTTAATTTTTCTACTGGATGGTCATAAATTAAGCACGTACATGTAATACATCTATTATACGAGATCATAACCTCATGTTGGTTTTATTCCAAATTTAAGATCACTTTCTTTTTAAGTTGCTTTAGGCCTTTCAAATACATCAAACAGGTAATATCATTTGCAAATATATTTACACTGTAAACTCTTATGAATATCAATATCTGTATTAAAAAGTCCTCATGGACGTTAATATTGCAACACCAGCTTAAGACCAATTATGTAACTGGTGCAAGATGATACCTCAAGACAAAGACCTCACCATAGGTTTTTAATATTTCATCAAACTCCTTTGTTGTGATACCTCACTATCTGGCTCTAGCATTCGGTGGGAGGAGCAGCAGAGGGAGTCTGTATTAGCTTGTGCACAAAGGAGTCTCTCCGCAAAAACAGAATGTCTATTTTTCACTCCTAGCAGTGATTAAATACTAATTAAATACAACAGTTAAATATTAAATTGATTCCATCATTTTCAGTCCTTGTTATTAAACGGGTTATACGAAATTGTATAAATGATTTCATATTTATTAAAATATAAATTATTAATATCATCATTAATTTTATTCCTTTATCATATTTAAAAATAAACTATGAATAAACACACAAAATATTAAATTCCGTTCGCTTCTTTAACAAAATTAACCATAAATGCGTTATTCAGTAATATTATGCTTCAATTAATCGGAGATAATATCGCAAATTATTAAAGGTTTAATACTTTAGATAAAATATTTAGCCCTAAACGGCATAGTTATAGTTATAATATATATATATATATATATATATATATATATATATATATATATATATATATATATATATATATATATACAGGGTGTATATTATGTCTGGAAACACCCAAATTTATCCTTTAATAATTTAAATATAAATTTGAAACCTCTTACAATCGTGAGATAGAGATTGGGCATCTACTTTTTGGAACAATGTTTTGTTATGTCACACCAACGGGGACGTCCTGCCGAGGGTATCGTGAATATTCCTTAATGGAAGCCTATACCTTGTGATACATCATTTTAAAGGTAATAGCTTACAGAATTGAATGCCACAAACCGCATCTCAAAGGAATTATTCTATCAGAAAATAGAGCATTTTTAGTATTGAAAATTTACTGATGTTCAACAATGTAATTTTAAACATGGTTCTTGCCACAAAATGTGTTACACTAATTTTTTAGCATTTTTTAAATGTTCAATTAAAATAAAATAAACAATTTATTTTTAAAAGCTGGTTTCATTAGTACAAATTTACCAGTTTTTATTACAATGAATAAAACTTATGAGTCACTTTCTCTGATTACTTATGAATCTGTACTTGGTGTTTTCCAGTCAGCAGGAACGTTTTAAAGAGACAAAGGTCACTAGCCTATGAGAAACATTATTGTGTTATTAATCATCTGGTCTACAGGTTTCAGTTTGTTGAGCATGGAGCTTTTCACTAGACAGGTCTAAGCTTGGGAATTACAAATGGACAAAGGTCATATCATTCCTGTCGAGTTAATCAGTGTCTCTGAAGCATTGCTGTCAACAAGTTATCTAATTACAGTAGTTCAGTTTTTATTTGGCATTTTAATGGAATTGGTCTGAAAGAGAAACGAATTACTCTGTTGATGATGCGAGGATATGGCGATCGTCAAAGATCTTATCGGGAAGTTTGTAATTTGTTTAATGACACTTTCCCAGAAAGGAATCCCATAAGTGTTTCAACAATATCAAAAACTATTGAGCGTTTTGAAATGACAGGGAGTGTACGTAATCGGCCAAAGTCGGGTAGGATACAATCTGCAACAGATGAAGAACATGCACTAGATGTTTTGCAAACATTTATTGAAGACCCACATACATCGCTCAGAAAAGCTGCACAGCAACATGATATGCATCCTATGTCTGTGAGTAAGATTTTGAAAATTATTAAATACAAACCATTTAAAGTTCATTTAGTCCAACAGTTAAGTGAGGATGATTACGACAGAAGAGTTGAGTTTTGTGAACTTGTGATGCGCAAATGTGATGACAATAGAGATTTTCTGACCAACATACTATTTTCTGATGAGGCAACTTTTTTCCTAAATGGCAATGTTAACAGGCACAATTGCCGTTACTGGGCTAGTGAAAACCCACATTGGATTACTGAGTCCCATTCACAGCAACCACAAAAACTGAACGTATGGTGTGGAATTTTAGGTAACAAAATTGTTGGACCCTTTTTCATCAATGGAAATTTAAATGCCGAACTTTACTACAATATGCTCCAAAATGAAATAATCCCAGCTATTCAAATTGCATCAGGAGAATACTTTGATAATGTATGGTTTCAGCAGGATGGTGCTCCACCCCATTATGGGAGACAGGTAAGAGAGTATTTGGATTTAAGGTTTCCTCATAAATGGATTGGCCGAAGAGGAGAAATCGAATGGCCTCCAAGATTCTCCGGATTTGTCACCAATCGATTATTTCCTATGGGGTCATTTAAAATCCAATGTTTATAGAAGAAAGCCTCATAATTTTGGAAGACCTAAGAAACAGGATTATAGAGGAGATTGCTTTGATAACTGATGAAATGGCAACTCTGTCGAATCATTTTACACAAGATTGGCTCATTGTCAAACCGTAGAAGGAACACAGTTCGAACAATTGCTTTGACACCAAATGCAGGTAAAACGTTTGTTGTAAGACTTTTCTAACAGCATACATTATTTTTTATTTGTAATAAGAAATCAATAACATAAGTATTTCCATAATTGTACTGTAATAAAAACTGGCAAATTTGTGCTAATAGAACCAGCTTAAAATGAAATTTTTGTTTTATTTAATTTTAACATTTAAAAAAATGCTAAAAAAATTAGTGTAACACATTTTGTGGCAAGAACCATGTTAAAATTACATTGTTGAACATCAGTAAATTTTCAATACTAAAAATGCTCTATTTTCTGATAGAATAAATCCCTTGAGATGCGGTTTGTGGCATTCAATTTCAGTAAGCTATTACTTTTAAAATGATGTATCACAAGGTATAGGGCTTCCATGTAAGAATATTCACGATACCCTCGGCAGGGACGTCCCTCGTTGGTGTGACATAACAAAACATTGTTCCAAAAAGTAGATGCCCAATCTCTATCACGATTGTAAGAGGTTTCAAATTTATATTTAAATTATTAAAGGATATATTTGGGTGTTTCACAGACATAATATACACCCTGTATATAATATATTCCGGAAGATCTGGTGATTTTACAAATGAAAAATAAGTCACATCTTATCCATGTAGAGCGATGTGCGGTGGAGAGTGAGACAGTTTACTTGGCAGAATAAATGGGCCGTGTTAAAGTGAAGGCCAGTTACTACACTACTTTCACGGAGCATTAGATAAAGAAAGTAACGCTTCCACTTGCCTTAAGGCAATTGCTACAAATAGATTACAAGCAAAATCCTTACAATAAACCTTAAAGTTCCTAATGCAAAAATAATGATATGTTTTGTGTTGTAAGTAACTAGACTTTTTAGCTGCAATAGAGTTTAAGTGATCTCTCGTTTGAAGAGGAGTTGAGTAATCGTTATCCAGTCACGCTACAACACGTCAACTTACCTGTATTAGTGGGGAGAGTGAACAAGTACATTTCGCTGTCAGGTACAACAGCTATGTAACGTGTTAGGGTATCTAGACATTATAACAGCAATAGAGTTTAAGTGACCTCTCGTTTGAGGAGTTGAGTAATCGTTATCCAGTCACGCTACAACACGTCAACTTACCTGTATTAGTGGGGAGAGTGAGACTGAAACAAGTACATTTCGCTGTCAGATACAACAGCTATGTAATCGTGTTAGGGTATCTAGACATTGTAACAGCAATAGAGTTTAAGTGATCTCTCGTTTGAGGAGTTAAGTTATCGTTATCCAGTCACGCTACAACACGTCAACTTACCTGTATTAGTAGGGAGAGTGAACAAGTACATTTCACTGTCAGGTACAACAGCTATGTAAGGTGTTAGGATAACTAGACTTTATAACAGCAATAGAGTTTAAGTGACCTCTCGTTTGAGGAGTTGAGTAATCGTTATCCAGTCACGCTACAACACGTCAACTTACCTGTATTAGTGGGGAGAGTGAACAAGCACATTTCGCTGTCAGGTACAACAGCTATGTAACGTGTTAGGGTATCTAGACTTTATAACAGCAATAGAGTTAAATTGATCACTCGTTTGAGGAGTTTGAATAATCGTTATCCAGTCACGCTACAGCACGTCAACTTATCTTTATTAGTGGGGAAGAGTGAACAAGTACATTTCGCTGTCAGATACAACAGCTATGTAACGTGTTAGGAAATGTAAGTTAAGATAGGTTTACAATGACTACAAATGTATAAGTGATATGTGAATAATGAAATGTCAATGGAATTAATCAATACTATTCAATAAACAATGTAATATTTACACAGTGTAGTTTAAGAATATTGTTGTATCGTTATTTAATGGTATTATTTATTCTTTCGTTACCCTGTTTCTCTGTACTGGTTACTATTATTTTCCGACGTTCTTGGAACTGAATTGAGGGCGGAATAATAACCTAATTGGTACGCGTAATAAATTTTTTATTCTCTCTTGAACCTTGTAGCTTGACTAACTGGTTGCCGTACCCAGCAGGGATTACTTGTCGCTGGTTTTATACCTTCCAGTTGAACCCACCACTGGGCACAGCTAAAACCTATGTGTCACTTAGATCTGGGCAACCTTATGGATATCAAGGAGCGGCTCATCACTGACTGCAAATATCGAGATTCTGGGGGTTTCATGGGCAATTCGATAGGTCTAGTCTACTATGGGAGATGACTATTGGAGTTGGTGGGGTTTGTTCCCTAACCTCAGAGGTTCTTGCTAGCCTCATCAAGAGTGTACCACCCCCTGCCTACTTCAACTGGAGAGGCTATTTCAGAGCTGGCCTTCCTTTTTTCCAGAGAGACATGACTTTGAGATGTAGTGCCCTAATTCTTCCTCATGGGTCTCGATAGGAGGCGGTCCCTACTCCCTCACCCTACCCATCCCGAATATCCTGTCACTCCGGAAGCAGCGCGGAAGGTTCTTACAGGGCTAAGTGGAATTTTTAAACTTCATGTCCTAAGAAAAAAACTGTTTGTCATATAAAACCTAGCGCTTCATGTCTGTAACATTTTCGTGTTATTAATTAGCTTTTCCATGTGAGACGTCTGCTTGTAATGTATTATAAAATGAATTTGTAAATAGTAAAGTAACTTAACTGTGATGATGTTTTATTTGCCAGTTTTATATGGATATAAATTGTAGTGACGTCGTTCTGACGAGATCATGTCGTCATAATTTATATAATTAAGTTCGTACATAAAATTTTAAAAAATGGAAGCACTGTGCCTTTTATTTTAAATATCATTTTAGCTCATCGTTATTCTGTTTGGGCAGCAACGTGGCAAGGATATATATTTTTTAATATCTATAAGTCGTGCTTGTAAGTTGTATTTGCCACAGTTAAATTTATTTATAAACCTTGGATTCTCGAGTATTTTTTATAGTAGTGGGCACAAACGGGGATGTTTCGCGTTACTGAACGCGTCAGAAAATTATATGTGGAAAAATGTCGTACCCTGTAATGTACCCCTAGCACATATGAACCTTTAATATAGGGGTCTGCGTTGAGGGCAGACCGTCAGACTAGTAAAAGAATCAATCCTCTGAAAAACTCGTGCGCGTTAGATAAATACAAGGTAAGTCAAGTACAACAGTGTAGACTTCAATAATCGGACGATTTAAGAGTCGTATGAGGAAATAGGCAAGTCACAAAGGTGGTAAAAAAATACGTTACCTCGAAATACTCAAGCGCAATTGAACTTTTCTTTTCATTTTGAAGGAAATCTTTTAAGGATTACGGAAAAAAATTTAATATGACGATTTTCATGGGATAAGTGGTAGCTAAAACAATTAATAAAGGGTGGAGCGTACAGCTGCTGAGAACTTTATATTTCCCACTCCACGCCTCTCTTTCCTTCTCACTCTTTTTCTGTCGTTTCACTCTCTCGCACCATCCGCACACTAACATCTGCCGCCATAATTCCATCTCAGCTGATCACAATAACAACGTGTTTTTTGTAGAAGTACAACGGTTTTATTTATTTGTTTGATTGTTTAATTTACTGGTACCGGTACATCAATAAATTATCAAAAAAAAACAAACATTTTTTTCAAATGGTCAGATTAACAATATTCCTCCATATTATTGTCAGATTATCATTTAGAAACGGCCAGGACATCGAATTGAAACCGCCTCTATAAATATCTGACGCGCTCGAGTATTTCAAGACCAAACTTTTTACATTTTCACAAATCTGTCATGACTTTCGATCACGTCCAAATCGTCAGTCATTTAAATAGGATACTTTTTTGAGTTTACTTAACATTCCCTGTGAATATCTGACACGCTCTAATAACTTTTTTTTATCCCTTTTTATGACCACCGTCCACTAATTGCTCGTCAGATTAATATCGCTCGGTTATCAGAAAGGCATAGCTCGTATACATTATGCATGTCTGACGCGCTCAAGTATTTCCATGTGAATGTTTTTTTTACATTTTTGAAAATTTTTCATAAACTTTTTTCGTTTTAAGACTTAATCTTCACAATCCTATAGGCCCCCATGACGCTTTAGTCACTGCAAATTTACTATCCCGGGCTCCCCTACTATTACTACTATATTTCCTCTATTCAGTACATCAATATATAACCTTTATCCATTTTAACATTGCTGAGCGTGTATATTATTAAGGCTGCTATACAAAATGAGTCCAAGATCTCAATTATTGAAGTAATCAACCACAGTATCACATTAACTTCCTGTTATGATGGAAATCTTGAGATTAGCTCCAGTTCCCCTTCCTGAAATCCAACGCTGTCACGCACTTGACTGCTGGAATCTGGAGTTATCAGTCTGTGATAGCGTCGTATGTAAGAGGAAGGTAAATGGGAGCTAAACTCTATGTTCTTCTTACAGTTCGGATTGTTTTTTCTGTAACGTTTGCCGTATATAATTCAATACTTGATCTATTACCGAATAGATAAATATATATGTTATGTATACATAAATATCTCTTATGTAATTTATTTGTATTAGATGGGTGAAATACTCACAACACATTTTAATATGATCCTAACCTTAGTATAATGTTAATGAACAAAACATTGTTCTTAAAGGAAAAATAAATAACCATGTCTAACTTGCATTATTAAATTAGTTTTATTACACAATTTTTTTTATGAATCCGTAGCTATACAGATAGTCAAATATAGCTTTAAACAAGGCACCCACAATTATATAAATGGAAAAAGAGGATATTTCTTAGGAAACTTGAATGGATATAAATAACGGACCGCCATGATGACGTTATTGCAGAAGATAAGAAACGTACACTCTTATCACATCTCTTCATCATTGACAAATCACCACCAGTAATCTGCAGTGTTTGCTGCTTCTCATCTTGTTTGTCTTCTGTAACTTTAGTTGTAAGAAAATTATCTATATCATAAAACTCAAAGAAAGCATGTTTATGTTATGCAAACAAGCTAAAATAACAAAACACTCGAACTAAAGTTCAACATTCACATACAGCAAGGCTGTCTCACTAAAGCCCAATTGTGTTATGATATAACATTTGTATTTCTTAGGAAGTGTCACATTAAAATGTTAGTTTTAATAACCACATAGAGGTCAATTAACCTGTTTTATAATTGTGTTATCTTAAATAAATAATTTAGAGTAAGAATAAAACAGAAAGGTTGGATATAATATTCAGTCATCAGCTGTCCTGAGACTTTTGTTAGGTCTTTATTTTTAATACTTTGCAGACTGTATGTGTATACATGAGACCAAAGACGGTTATTTAAAATCTACAATCTCTAAAGTGTATATTATATTACAAAATATGTATGTCAAACAAATTTTTCATTATATTTTAGTGGCATCTGCAGAAATTTAGTACATATTATACTAATAATTAGCTAATGGAATAATTTTGCTGTAAACTAATCAGATGTTATTAGTTATAAACAGTTAATATAATAATAGCTATAATCTCTTTTCTTGGTAGTTTATATAGTGAGAGTGTGAAATTACTATGGAATAATAACAATAAATATGATGTATCCAAATAGATGCGTCTTATATAAAGGGTTACTGTAGATGCAAGAAGTCGCCGACTATTTGTGTATCTCTTCAAAAAGAAGTGGAATCCAGATTTCAACATTCAACCTGCAGAAGTGTCAGATTGGTAATGAATCAACTTTTCCCACCCTAGCTATGATGTGTTATTTTAAATGTTGCTTCTATGTAGCACAGACCTCTTTGGATTTCTTCCTAAGCTAATACTTTTTCAGGCTTCTCCAAACAGTTTGATGTTCAGTTGATTGTGAGAGATACAGAAAAAAATGTATGTTACTTGATTAGGGGGAACTGGTTTTAAAGATAAACTAAAAAGCCAGAAACCAGACGTTTAACCAAACGTATCATTCCAGCGAGAAATATTAAGGCAATGAGCTACATAGATCTTTGAAGCAAAACATTCGAGAGCTCATATCAATTTCATCGTAACTATGATATAAACAGTCTAATATTATTCGATATCTATTCAAGTATTTTATTTAATAGGTAGTGCAGTTAGTGCTATGGTACTTAAGTAGGGTAGGGAGGAAATAACTCATAAAATATTATATCTTTCATAATTAATTCAGTAACTTGGCATGATTCGACAGTTGTATATGATATGACTATTACTAGCTGCGTATATTGTTTTGTTTTGTAAAATATAAGAAGCTGAAAAACATTTAAAAGTTTAATTAATTATTTTATGTTAAAACATTGTTATAAATAGTATTGATAAATACACAACGTCAAGCCCATTTACTAAGAATTGATGGATAGCTAAATGTATTCCAATGTTTTGTGCACTGATAAACCCCTTTATCCGGTTTATGCGAGCTGCGTGACGAAAGGAAAGTTTGGAAAATATCGTCTCATCATCTGTGGCGCGTCCGGCGTAATGGATTCCGTGTCTGGAATTTTAACTGGAGGAATATTAAATTCATACTCCGTAATTTATCACTTCGTATTAAAACTCGGATCTGCATATTTCATGAATTGAATTTCTGATTATCATTGGTGTAGAAACAAAATTAACTGTTGCTTTCTGTTACATCTAAATTGAATTAAAACTTCAATAAAAACTGTCATAATAGATGTGTTAGTAACTATGTTTTCATTATATCATGAATATTATAATATGACATATAATATAATATTATTAATGATTTATATTTTAACCCTAGAACTGGCGGTCATTTCATCCTGTAGTGTCGGGCTGTTTTGGAGCTTCGCGCAAGGTTGTTTTTTTAAAAAATTATTAAAAATACAAAATAAAAGCAATATAAATAAAAATATATATTTTTGTGTTCAGAAATAAAAGTAGACTTACACTATATTGTAAAAATTAACCATAAAACTTTTTTAATAAACACTTTTTTAATCAAATATAAAATTTACGAAAAATATTTCTTAAATTTGGGGGGACCATACCTAACAAATGAAGTTATAATGAGATATATTTAAAAGTGAGATAGCCATTCTGTGTCAAATTTTATCTAGTTTCAGAAAAACATAAAAATTATACACATTTATGAAAGCATCATGAAGCTATAGAAACAAAAAGCAGCGATGCGCATAAATTCTGAAAAATCGGGTGTACACGTAAGACTTTTGGTTAAAACAAGTTTTGCTAATACATTTATCTATGAATACATGTTATATTGCATATTTTCTTACTTAGAATAAAATAGAATATACAGTACTAATGAAATAATTACCATAAATTATGTTTTGAAAAGTAAAAAAAGTTACATTTTGCCATTATTCAAAAATTTTGTGAAAAATTTTCATTCAGCAAAATATAAAATCGTTTCTAAAGCTTGTACTATATCAAAGTTTATAAATTTATGGTTTTATAAGTAATAGGAAATATTATGTAGTTAGAAAATTATAAATATAACTAAATATATGGAAAAAATTATAGAATAACCCAAACAGTTATTCTTTGGTATATATAACCAAAGAAATTACAGGAAATATATATTTTATTGTGAAAAAAACTATCTATTTACAAAAAATAAATAGTTACTTCAGAGCTAAAAGAGTGCTATAAATAACGTTTCGTATGTGAAAACAATAACAAACTATGTGAAATGAATTTTAGCCAAGTCATTTTGCCATAGCCTACACAAAGCCGGTAATTTCTCAAACATATTTCAGTAAATATAAATTGATTTATTCTAAAGTATATATATGTTTACACTACTACGACATCAAACAACACACTACACATTAAATACGACACTAAAACACGCGTAAAAAACTATTAAAAAGTTACAAATATCCACAGCTCGGCACGAAAGGCGGTCACAGCAAACTGTGTCGTTTTATTTTACGTTTAAAATGACAAGCTTGCTACGTCATAACCATAATACAAAGAGGAATAAAACTCATCTGTTTCCCTAGCATTTTTATTCCCGAATCCAATGGTGTATGAATTATATCGATACGTTACCAGAGTATATTGTAAAAAGTAATTATACGAGGGAATGTTTGACTGACAAAATTTTGACGGTAACCACTACAGAAGCTGCATTGACCGACAAAATTTTGTTGATTAACAGTTCTAGGGTTAATATACATAATTTGAAAGGCCTCTGCAAATAATAATAACGTGGAAAAAGTATTTTATTATTTCCATGTAGTAGTATTCACATGTTTTTCGTCCCAATTTCTCCAAGAGTCTTCATTGTACCGTTATTATAGTACATATTTTTCATAAATTCTGAAGCTAATTTTTCTATAAATCAGAACAACCTTTCGGAAATACTTAATTTATTCAGAATTTTAAATTTCACTCAAAATTTAACAAAGTTTTGCAAAATCTTGATTTGCTTTTCTTCAACATTTCTCTCAATCGGTCAAATCTAATTTAGAGGCTGATCAAAATTAAAAAATAAAACTAAAAAGGTATACTTCACCAAAAAGGTTTAAATTAATAAAATAAAATAAAAAGTTCTCTTCTCAAAATATTCAAAATCAAATTTTTGTGTATTCAATTACACAATGCTTGATGTAAATTTTAGGATAAAAATCTAATTTACAATACTTCAAAAGTTGAATTAATTATCAGGCTCTGTTATATGGCAAAATTTAGAAAGTCTTACACAACAGTATAAAACAAAAGATGTTAAACTAAACGCTGGTACGGGACTTACTACTTTGAAGACTATGGAGGCTGAAAAAACTATTACGCACTAAAGGGGAAAAAATTTTAAACTTGACTTAAGACACACCGGGTAAAAATTAACTCTATATCCCAAATGTATAGGAATAGAGGAAGTACTATCGCTTCTGAACTGCACGTGTAGACGCTCTGCACTCGACTAGAAGACCCCCTCTCTCTTCAAACCAACCGCGACCGGCTCGGGAACCTATCACCGTTGACATCTCTAACAGCTGGATAGTTTAATTATTACACACAAAAATCCTCTAATAGTGATCAGAATAAATATTACCCTGTCCTTCGATATTTGAAGGAACAGGGAAGAAATATCACTATAAATACGTCTCATTTTTATATCACAATATTACCCTGTCCTTCTCTATTTGAAGGAACAGGGAAAACAAAATATCATAATATATAAGCGTATTAAGTTCATACACCATATATGCCATTCATGGTCCCTGAAAATTACATGGTTTATAACACTCCTATAACACACTTACACTGGCATTTTATTTCATGACTTCTCATTGATTAGCCATAAAATTTTGCTGTAATAAAAACAACGTCACATCACCCTTTATTTTCAATTATTTATTTTTACTATTATAATAAGGTAATTGACGCTCATACTTAACTTTATTTACGTTTTGGGCCAAGTTAATACATAGATATATAATCAATACTCTTGGAGTTAATTTAGAAATAAATTCTATTGTCAATTTTATTGTTATATACCCATCTTCTATTTCCTTTTCGACAATATAATTTTTGCTGAAAATAAAACATACAGACTTGTGCGGTGGGCTAATGATTATAAAGTTCTCATATTTCACATTTCGCATTTCAATTTTAATTGAGAAACATGCACCTTCTTCACTGACCTTTCGTCCTTTACATCCTGAACTATGAAGGTCACTTCTGTTAACTTGTATATAATTCTATAGGGTCCACAAAACCGGTTTGCCATTTTTGCCTGAAATTTCTCCGCTTTATTACTCAGCCAGTGTGTCTTAACATATACTAAGCTTCCAACATTGAATAGGTGTTGACATTCCTTTTCACTATAGACTGCCCTCTTCCTGTTAGCTGAAATAGACCTTTTTAAGTTTAACACTGTTCTTTGGAACCTATCCAAATTATCCGGCTTTGACACATCACAGTCCAATAAATCATTAATGTTCCATCTATTGGTCAGTTCCAAGTTAGGCCTTTTTCCGAACATAATTTGATATGGTGAATTTTTAGTAGCTTCCGATGTCGCAAAATTTATTGCTAATTGCAATTCAGTTAATTTGGGTGTTGTCCCACTTAGTTTGATCCGAATTAAAGTAAATTTTTTAACATTTGTTTTACAGTCCTCAACTGACGTTCACTTTTGTTTTCCCTGTGGTACAAATGGCGTTACAAATTGATGATTGATTCCTCGGGCAAATAAATAGTTTTTTAGTTCGACACTCCTAAAACACTGTGCATTGTCCGACACTAGATTTTTGCAATATGCAAAATTTTTAAAAATTTCACTTTCCAACACTTTTATTATGGATTTACTTTTTGCGTCCTTTATTGCGCTTAAAAATACCATTTTTGAATGGTCGTCAAGTATAACCAGGATGTTATTATTTCCATTAACAGACCTGGTTAATGGGCCAAAAATATCTATATACAATTTATCCATAGGCCTAGCTGATACTCCAGAAATTAGTTTGCCACGATAAACTTTACCGGTTTTCGCTAACGCACAAGCTTCACACTTTTTGACTTTGTCTTTTATCAGCCCTGCTGGATCCGCATGATAAAATAAATCGCATATCTTTCTGGTTGTTTTAAATATTCCATAGTGGCCCCCGATTTCCGATTCATGATAATATTTAAACACCATATCTACTAAATTTTCTGGTAGACATATCTTTGGCTTACTAGTAGGCTTAATTTTTATACATTACAACTCCCTTACACAAGAAATATTTTTCCGAGTTAGTACCACCATTTTATACTATTACAAATATTTCGTATTACATTGTCCTGGGTTTGAAAGAAAAGAAAGAAAGAAATACATTTATTTCCAGCCATAAGCAACACATTGAACATCCATAGTAACTATGCATAGAAATGAGATCCTCGCATGGGTCGTAACCTGTGCGCGAGAATCGAGTCCAATCAGTCCACATTCAGTAACTAAGTGATATATAAAAAAATAGCAGCAATTTTACACATTCTTTGTTTAAAGTGGAAATAAACAGAAGCAATATTTGTGGCGCATTATTCAATAATGCGGTTCTATCAGCAAAAATTCTATTAGAGCTGAGATCAGTATTAAAATCACCTAACATCAATAAATTATCATGTGTGGGCAATAAATTAGCTACATTATCAAACAGCTCGGCAAAGTAAAAAACTATTACATATTTGGGAATTTTGCTCGATGAAAAAATTGACTTTTGAACCTCATATATTAGATTTACACGCAAAAACTAAGATCACAAATTAGAAAATTTTATTTTTTGAGAAATTTTTGTAACTTGACACTCTTGAGATCACTATATTTTGCCCTCATCAACTCAAGACTGCAATACGCTTTACCATGCTGGGGAGAGGAACATACAAAACATTAATAGATAAGTTAAGAACCACTCAAAATTACTTTTTACGTATAATTCTTAAAAAAACCAAAAGAACAACTTCTTTTCCATTATTTCAACAATTAAAAATTTTACCCTTTCAGCATCTTTTCGTTTTTAAAGTTCTGAGATTGTTTTATATCAGAAGTGGGAATAGAGAAAACACAACGACAAACCATTTTCACAATACAAGAAGTCTTGTAAATAACTGTTTTAAATTACCCAAAGTCAACAAAGTTATTTTTCGTCACTCCTTTCAATATCTAGGTCCTAAATATTTCAATCAGTTGCCACTTCAAATCAAAATTATTAATAATTTCAAACACTTTTGCAAAGAAACAGTCACTTGGCTTTCTTCACAACAAGATGTGGAATATCTTAATTATGTCTTAGTATAATTAAGTAGTATAAATAATTGTTATTTTCTTGCTGGTAGTTTTCTAATATAAGATATAAACTTTTAACCCATTTATTAGGCATATTTATTACCTACTTAAACTAATATATAGGATAACTATTTTCATATTCATTACAATTGATTCCATCTGTTTGCTTAACTTACATCATATTACTTATACATCCACTAATATTATTTTCTTCTTTCAAAATTATTGTAGTTGACCTCACAGATGTTACAGTTGGCGATTTTCTTTTATAAATATTCTAAATGCTAGACTATGATTTACTATGTTAATGTATTGTATATAGTTTCAAACTGGTCACGCTACTGGATAAAGTGGCCGGATTAATTTCTCGCTTTTTTCCAATAATGTATTACTGTCTTGTACTTATGGGAAATAAATTCATTTATTTATTTATTCAATTTATTCAATTCCAGATGCTTTTGGGGGGCGATATACTGCACATAACAACAATTTCCAGACACACGTAACTTCTAACAAAAATATACTCTACTTTCTTACTATATCTATTGTCGGATGAGGCTATTATTCTATAACTAAGATTACTTCTAAGGTACACAGCTATGCCACCTCCTTCTTTTCCTTCTCTGTCATGCCTTATCATATTATACCCATCGATCATATAAGGTGCTGATTGAAAAACTGGATCTAAAAATGTTTCTGTTGCTACTATGATATCAAACATGTTGTCATTGAATAACTGAAGGAAAGATTCTCTGTGTGCTCTCAAACTTTCAACATTGATACGTGCAGTTTTAAACGTTTTTTTAGACGTACGAAAATAACTTTTAAGTTCATTTAAAGAATTCATGCTTTTCATTCAAAATTTCATCATTTGTTTCCATCATCAGTGAAGAAAGATAACCACACCATAAATAATATACGCTTCATATAAATAAACACAGAACAAAACAATAAATAACAAGTATACAGATAGTGTGACGTTTCAGAGGTATAACATAAAAATAGCATTTTCGAGTGCAACTTAAAACTAAACATACAAATAAACAGTGTACAGCAGGACGAATAAAGTCAAAGAGTCTTTGAAGGTCAGCTTCACAGTTGATGATTACATAACGCTTCCCCTTGATTCTTCCGCATAAATATTCGCCCATTCTTATCCCACAGGAAAGTGTAATGTTTATCTGCCTTCACTTGACGCGCCGCATTCAGCAACAGTCTCTTCGCCTTTGTAAGACTCTCGTTCACGTACACCGGTTGTGGACTCGCCTGCCATGTAACCCAGGTCCCGGGAACTAACGTTTCTCTTCTGTCGTCTCTTCTCTAGAAAAGCCTCCTCATATCCAGCTTACGGACAAATTTTACCACGATTGCCCCCGAGCGTCCTGACACAGCCCCGAAACGATAACAGTTGTCTATCATGTCTCTATTGAAATCAAAACTAATCACCTGTGAAATCTTGCTAACAATATCGAATAAATTTTTCTGTTGCATTAAATGGCACGCCATAGATCTCTACAACACTTTCCCTAGTAGCCTGCTCCAATGTGACAACTTTAAAAGTTAAATCAGCGTTGGATTTACGTAAATTAATATTTTCATGTCGTAAATCTTCGATATCTGCAGCCGCTTTTAATACTGCTTTGCTCAGTTCCTCCATCTTCTTACCGTTTTCGACTATCCACTCGCCATACGTGTTCAATGAATTAGTTATCTCCAAATTAGATTGTTTTATTTCACTTCTTAAGTTTAAAATTTCAGTAAACAGCTGTATTAATGATATCTCGCCCGTAGGGTCAATGACCGGTACCGATATCTCATGTGACTGCCGCATTACGCAATCCCCAACAATTGCCGCTATCTTATCTGATAGTACAGATAACGAACTTGCACTGGAACTGTCAACGTCCTTGTCCTTACATGCAAGACAGGCCCATTGAGATTTTAATTTAGAATAATTGTCCTTAGACATCTACACACTTAAAATGGTAATTGCCGTTACATACATGGCAAACAGCTCTGTGAGCGTTGTATGAAAAACCTTTCAGGCACTTTAAACACGCAATTTTCGTGGAACTACTTTTATTAGAGTCTGAATCAGAATCATTATAACTTTTAGGCTTTAACTTATCACTGGACACCTTTATAGGAGTATTATCCCCTCTAGTAACTTTTAAGCCGATCACGCTTCCAAATAGAATTACTTGTAAGAATAAATTTACAATCATCCACGGTCATGTTCAGTATACAAGCAAAGTGAAACAGATTACTACACCCAGAGCAAGTAAGAAAATTGTTGTGTGACAGCTCAATAGATTTAGAGCAATTTTTACAGTTCATCATGGACAGAAATTTATTGAATAATACTTAGCCTTCCTAGATAAAGTTCAAAATAAATGTGAATGAATAAATAAATAATGAAATCGAGATGCAGTTAATATAGGTTTCGTTACCAATTCAGCAGCGAAACACTATAGATGCACACTTCACGGCAGACACGGCACAACAGAGAGAGAGAGAGAGAGAGAGAGAGAGAGGGAGAGGGAGAGTGAGAGGGAGAGGGAGAGTGAGAGGGAGAGGGAGAGAGATAGAGAGTGGGGGAGAGAGGGGGGGGTGAGGGGGGAAAGGGGTAGAGGGGGAGAGAGGGGGAGGGGGAGAGGGGGAGAGGTGGAAGGGGGGGTGAGGGGTGAGAGGGGTGAGGGGGGATAGAGGTGGAGAGAGGGGGAGAGAGGGGAGAGAGGGGAGAGAGAGAGAGGGGGAGAGAGGGGGAGAGAGGGGGAGAGAGGGAGAGAGAGGGAGAGAGAGGGAGAGAGAGAGGGAGAGAGAGGGAGAGAGAGGGAGAGAGAGAGGGAGAGGGGGAGAGAGAGGGAGAGAGAGAGACATACACACAAAACAGGCTAACACAGACAAACAGACACCCACACACAAAACCGAGATACGTAAGTACCCCGGCATTCAAGTTGCCCTGTAAGTGGACTTAAAGAGATTATCTATCCCTGTTCTCTACCTAATTCTACTAGCCAATTATTAACTATTTTCTTATATTAATAGTAACTGCATGGACCGGGAGTTTTCATTTGGTGGGGTATTTTTTTTTTAAACAGTACTAGCTACATAATAAGTGTCTGTAAAATTTATACATTTATTGATTCTTGGTGTTATAATACCCGAGTTAATCTGTGTTTTTGTAACGTATGGGTGGTTGGTTTTTTTGAAAATATTTTCTTGATTTTTAAAAAAATATATAAGATTATTGTTCTTGCATATAACTGAGTTATATTAAAAACCTTGAACTCATTAAATAATAATTCAGATGAGTAAACTAATTGGGTTTTGTAATGCTGCTTTCATAATGGCTTTCTGTGAAGTATGTAATGGTAGAAGAATAGTTTTATATGCTCCGCCCCAAGCAATGATACCAAATTGTAATAATTATTGTACATATGCGTGATAAACTGTTTTCATCAAAGCTGGCGTTAATATTTTATGAAGAACAGAAAATATATAAATAAACTTTATCAATCTGTTCTTTAACAATTTTGCACATGAGCTGTCCACTTAAGTCTACTATCAAATATTACACCGAGGTACTTGTAATCTGACACTCTTTCAACAGTTTCGCAGTCACAATCATTCTGGCCTGCACAAGTATGGAGTTTCAAGGTAAGGTTTCGCAGGATCTCCGTCAGCTCTCAGTGATATTGCCATACACTTGGTTTTATGTAAATTGACTGTGAGCTGATTTTGGTCAAACCATCGCTTGACAGTGCGCAGCCCCCGCTCCGCCGCTCCATATGCTTCCCCCCAGCTGGATCCCTCGGACAACAAGGCTGTGTCATCTGCATATAGAAAGATCTGGCCACCTAAAAGGTTAATTTTACCAATATTGTTTATATAAATTAGAAACAAAAGTGGTCCTAATGTACTACCTTGAATAATACCATATTCAACCTGTTTTGTTAAACTATGATTGCCTAAAATTGAGACAACCTGATATCTCTCGCTAAGATAATTTTTAAATCATTCCAAAGTCGTACCTCTAACACCTATACAAAACTAGTTTTTTACTAGTAACTCTATTGACTGTGTCAAAAGCTTTGGCTAGATCTATGAAAACTATTAGTACTTTCTTATTACGCCCAACTGCATCATCAATTTCTTTTGTAAATGAAAATAAGTTATCGTTCAGGTTTTATCACTCCGAAAGCCAAATTGGTTTCCATACAAAAATCCATGATTAATAACGTAATTTTGAAATTGTTTTCTAACACACTTTTCTAAAATCTTGGCGAGGACACTTGCAAGAGTGATAGGCCTGAAACTAATGCACTGATTTTTTGGACCTCCTTTATTATATAGGGATGACTTTTCCACTTTTAAACGCGACGGATAAAATACCTTGTCTAAAACTATTATTTATTACGTGTGAAAGTGGAAATTTAAGAACTTGGATGTTTTCTTTTATAGACCAAACTGGTAGGTCGTCCAGCCCGGGGGCGGACCCACCTCGCATGTCTTGTACTACTTTTACATACAATATCCTGCTCAGTGACAGGTTCCAGCTGAAATACAGAGTCCACCCTGTGCATGTCTTCGTCCACTACACACTCGGCCACAGGAGGGACAGCGCCGGCCAGATTAGCTCCCACTCCTACATAATACTCATTAAAAGTATTCGCCACATTGATAATGTCTGAGTTCAAAAAATTATTCTTGTTCGATAAAAAATTGTTCAATCGGAAAATGATCTTTTTTAGTCACAGTGCCTGTAATTTCTCCAATATTTTTCCACAGTAATTTGCTATTGTATCCCGCTTTACAGATATTCCTCCCGTAGTATTGGCACTTAGCATTTTTAATTGTTTTATTTAAGATATTTCTATAGTTTTTGAAGTTTTTAAGTAGCACTGTATTGAATGGTTCTCTTTTGCAGCGTTGACTTAATTTATCTCCAAATCTAATCGATTTGATTAAACTATTTGTGATCCAAGGCTTAATTTTTCGTTCCCTAGCCGAGCAAAATTGAGACTTTTTGATTTTTCCATTATGGTCTGAAGTATTTCAACAAGAACATTACAGCTTGAATTTACGTCATCTAAACCCGTTACTAAGTTCCAATTCTGCTCAGAAATGCATCTACAGACCAAATCTTTATCAAATTTGTCAATATTGTTGTTATTTTATATTACTAACAATAGGTACTTCTGTCCTAAGTTTAGTGACGATAAGATAATGATCTGTCAGACTTGATTTTATTAAGCCCGATTCAATGCGATCTGTGTTCTTTATATCAACAAAAATGTGGTCGATGCAGCTAGATGAATTTGCCGTAACTCTAGTTGGAATATTTATACAACTAACAAAACCGGCGCGCCGAACAATACATCAAGATAACGTTGTGATAACAAGCTTTGATTTTCCTGCAAAATGCAGCAATTGACGTCACCAATTAGCCAGTGTATTCGGTCCCTGGGTCTATTGCTGCTATAAAATTCTAGGTCATTAATGAATAAATCGAGATCATTATCTGAGGATGGGCTGCGATACACCGCGAGGAAACTGAGCCGCTCACCGCCAACCGACATATCCACTCTGATACTTGTGGCCCCATGCATACTTACCTCCTCATACTCCACTCGAAAACATTTATTGACACACACAATTACGCCCTCATTCTGGTTCCTCTTTCGTTTGTTCATAATCACATCATACCCATCCATACATCCAGCCATACTACAACTTTCATCTAACCAGGTTTCTGTTTTAAAACAATAATATCGAACTTATTACCGAGACTGTTTTAAAATACATTAGAGTTCGTCTATGTGGCTGTTATAACTCCTAATATCTGCATGTAAAAATTGTTATACCACAGCTGTCTGAACCATCAACGTCTCTCGCCCAAAAAGTAAAATCTCCAATATTCTCATACACTACTGGACTTACTACTCTAAAATCATCAATCGCTTCATTCAAAAAGTCATTCATCCCGCACACTCCTTCCACCAAACCCGCACTACCCGCTCACTATATTTAATAATTATCTTCAACTATCTCTTACTACATTAATAGTCTTAATGATTATACATTTAAGAATTATTTGGATACATCCATCCACAACACAGCACACCCAGTCTTACATACATACATAACAAGTCCCAATCATACAAACACGCACACACACACACGTATTCATTATCATATAGAATCATACACGTACATAAACTCCAATATACTTACTCTATAGTACGCCCTATTTAAATTGAAATCAATTCGCGTGACAGTACATTCATTTTTAGAGTTACTGTAAACATGTTATTTAGGAATAAGGGACATATTTATTACCAAATTTAGAATTATTGGTATGTATTTTAATTAATGGTTAATCGTATAATTTGTAGGCAATTACCAACCAATCACAACACACCACACCTTAGTCATACATTACATTACATTACTCCAAGTCCATTCATACAACACACGCACTCAGCACACAACACGTATTCATTATCATATAGAAACATACACGATAACATAACTCTAACATACTTACACTTTAGTACACCGTATTTAATTGGAATTCAATTGCGTGAACGTAACTTAATTTTTAGAGATTACTGTAACAATGGTTATTTAGAAAAAGGACATATTCTATTGACCAAATTTCGAGTTATAGTATCGTATTTAAATTATGGTTAACTCCGTTTAATTTGTAATGAATACAGGCCATCACATTAACACACACACACCCAGTCTTACATACATAAATAACCAAGTCCCATTATTACAAAAGGCACACACAACAGTATTCATTGTTCATTTAGAAACATACACGTAAATTACTCTAACAACTTACACTTAGTACACCGTATTTAATTGGAATCAATTTGCGTGAAGTACTTAGATTTTTAGAGTTACTGGTAACATGTTTTATTTAGAATAAGGACATATTTAATTACCTATATTTAGATGTTATAGGTATGTATTTAATTATGGTTTAGGTTAATTCAGTTAATTTGTATGCATACAGCCATCCATATACACACCACACTTAGTCATACATACATACATCATACTTACAGACCAAGGTCCATTATACAAAACAACGCACACACACACGTAATTCAGTATCATATAGAAAACATACACGTACATACACTCTAACATACTTTACACTTTAGTACAACCGTAATTTAATTGGATATCAATTGCGTGAAGTACTTAATTTTAGAAGTTACTGTAACGCATGTTATTTAGAAAAGGAATATTTATTACCAAAATTTAGATTATAGGTATGTTTTTTTTAATTATGGTTAATCGTTAATTTGTCATGCATACAGCCATCCATAACCACACCCACACTTAGTCATTCATACATACATACCAAGTCCCATTTATACATAACACGCACAACACACACGTATTCTTTATCATATAGAACATACACGTACATAACTACTAAACATTACTTTACACTTAGTACACCGTAATTTTATTGGAATCAATTGCGTGATAGTACTTAATTTTAGAGTTTACGGTAACATGTCTATTTAGGAAGAAGGACATATTTCTTACCAAATTTAGGATTATAGGTATCGTATTTAATTACTGGTTAATCGTTAATTTGTATGAATACAGCCTTCCATTAACACACCACCACTTAGTCATTACATAACATACATACATACCTTACCAAAGTCCATTATTACAATACCAAGCACCACACACCACGTAATTTTTTTTTTCAAATTATCATAATTAGAAATCTACAACGTAACATAACTCTATAAACACTTACTTACACTTAGTACACCCGTATTTATTTAATTGGAAAATCAATTTTGCAGTGAAGGTAAGACTTTAATTTTTAGAGTTACCTGTAGACAGGTTATTTAGAAAAAGGAATAATTTTATTACACAAAGTTTAGTATTATAGGTATGTAATTTTACAATTATGGTTAATGGTAATTTGTATGCAATTACAGCCAATTCCAATAAACACAACCACACTCTTGTCCATTACATACATACATACCAAGTCCATTATACAAACAAGCACACAGCACACGTATTTCAATTCATAATATAGAAAACTTCTCACGATACATTAACTCTAACATTACTTACACTTAGTAACCGTATTTAATTGGAATCAATTGCTGGTGAAGTACTTAATTTTTAGAGTTACTGTAACATGTTATTTAGAAAAAGGACATATTTATTACCAAAATTTTAGATTTTTAGGTATGTATTTTCAATTTTGGTTAATCGTTAATTTGTATTTGCTCATACATGCCATCCACAACTACACCCACACTTTACGTCATACATACATACATACCAGTCCAATATATTCAAAGAACACGCACACCACACGTATTCATTATCATTTAGAAAAACTTACTCGTACATAATCTCTTAATACATTTAACATTACACTTCAGTACACCGTATTTAATCTAGGATATCTATTGCGGTGTGAAGTACTTAATTTTAAGAGTTACTGTAACATGTCTATTTAGAAAAGAAAAGGACATATATTTATTACCAAATTTAGAATTATAGGTATGTCTTTAATTATGGCTTTTCATCGTTTAATTTGTATGCCTATACAGACATCCAATAACTACACCCACTACTCTAGTCATACATACATACATACATACACATACCAAGTCCATTTTACTAAAATCTCGCAACAACACACGTATTCCTTTGATCTTATTGAATCTTACAACGTACATTTAACTTCTAAACCATTACTTCACACATTAGTACAACCGTATTTAATTGGAAATCAATTTGCGTGTGAGAGTACTTAATTTTAGAGTTACTGGAACAGTGGTTATGAGCATTAAGGACATATTGTAGTAACCCTAAATTTAGATGTATAGGTCATGTATTTAATTATGGTTAATCGTTAATTTGTATGCATTACAGCCATCCATCAAGCTATATATCACCACATCTTAGTCATCACATTTAATCTTACCATACATTACATTACCAAGTCCATGTATCAAAACACGCACACACACACTTATTCATTATCATATAGAAACATACACTTTAACATAAAACTCATAACTATACTTACACATTTAGTACACCGTATTAGATATAATTGGAGATCAATTGCGTTGAGAAGTACTTAATTTTAGAGTTACTGTAAAATGTTTTTTAGAAAATGGACATATTTATTACCAAATTTTAGATTATAGGTATGTTATTATTTAATTATGGTTTAATCGTTCAATTTGTATGCATACAGGCCATCCTACAAACACACCACAACTTAGGTCATACCTTACATACATTACCAAGTCCATTATACAAACACGCACACACACAACGTATTTCATTATCATTATAGAAACATACACGTAACATTAACTCTAACATACCTTACACTCTTTAGTACACCGTATTTAATTGGAATCAATTGCGTGGAAGTACGTAATTTTAAGAGTTACCTGATAAACATGTTATTTAGAAACACGGGAACATATTTATGTAACCTAAATTTAGATTACTAGGTATTGTATTTCATTATGGTTATATCGTTTTTTTGTCAGGTCATCACAGCCATCCACAACCACACCACACCTTAAGTCATACATACCATACCATACCATGTCTCATTTATTCATAACACAGGCACACACACAAACGTATTCATTATCTTATAGGAAACTTACACTCGTACATAAAACTCTAACATACTTGGACACTTAGTTTTAAAAAAAACCCCACCGTATTATTGATTGCGAATTCAATTGCGATGAAGTACTTAATTTTAGTGTTACTGTCAAACCTGTTATTTAGAACAAGGACATATTTATTACCCAACATTTAGATTCTAGGTATGTATTTAAATTATGGTTAATCGTTAATTTGTATGCATTACAGCCATCCCATAACACAACCCACCACCCTGTCCTTACAATACATACTTAACAATGTCCCATTATTCTATACACGACACACAACAAACGTATTCATTATTATATAGGAAACATACACGTACATAACTCTAACATAATTACACTTAGTACACCGTATTTAATTGGGAATCAATTTGCGGTGAAGTACTTAATTTTAGAGTTACTGTACATACTGTGATTTAGGAATAGGACATATTCTATTTACCAAATTTAGATTATAGGTATGTTATTTTTTAATTTATGGGTTAATCGTTTAATTTGTATGCCTTTACAGGCTATCCATAACCACACCACACATTAGTCATACATACATTATACATACATACATTACCAAGTCCATTATACAAAACACGCACACACAAACAGTATTCAATTCATCTTATAGAAACTATACACGTACATAAAACTCTAACATTCTTATCACTTTTAGTTTACACCCGTATTTATTGGAATCAATTGCGTGAAGTACTTAAGATTTTGAGAGTTACTGCTAGACATGTTATTTAGAAAAAGGACATATTTATCTACCATATTTAGAGTTAGGTATGTACTTATTTAATTATGGTTAATCGTTTAATCTTGTATGCATACACGCCATCCCATAACTACACCACACTTAGTCATACATACTACATACCAAAGTACCATATAGTACAAACCACGCACACACACACTCGTATTCATTATCATCGATCAGAATACTTCACGTACATAACTCTAACATATCTTACACTTGAGTACACCGTATTTAATTGGACATTCAATTGCGGTGAAGTACTCTTAAGTTTAAGAGGTTACTGTAATCACT
Source organism: Homalodisca vitripennis (assembly GCF_021130785.1). Classification (NCBI taxonomy): domain Eukaryota; kingdom Metazoa; phylum Arthropoda; class Insecta; order Hemiptera; family Cicadellidae; genus Homalodisca; species Homalodisca vitripennis. The sequence goes on from NW_025779873.1 coordinate 25,451, forward strand.
GTTAATTTTTAGATAAGAAGGGACATATTTTATTACCAAATGTAGATTATAGGTATGTATTTAGATTATGGTTAATCGTTAATGTGGTATGCCCTTACACGCCATCACATAACAACACACTCTCCCAGGTCTTACATTCATACCTTACCAAGGTCCCATTATTCAAACACGCACACACAACACACGTATTTCATTATTAATGATAGAAACATTACACTCGTACATTAACTCTAACTTACTTACACTTGGTACACCGATATTTAATTGGAATCAATTGCGTGTAGAGTGACTTAATTTTAGGAGTTACCTGTAACATGTTATTTAGAAAAGGACATCATTTATTAACCAAATTTGAGATTTACTAGGTATGTGTGTAATTATGGTTTAATCGTTTAATTTGTATGCTCATACAGCCATCCCATAACCACACACACTTAGTCATACATTACATTAATTATACTACCAAGTTCCTCTTATACCCATACACGCTACCAGCACACACTTATTCCATTTTCATATAGAAACATACACGTACATAACTCTAACATACTTATCACTTAGTACACCGTATTTAATTGGAATCAATTGCGTGAAAAAGTATTTTAATTTTAGAGTCTACATGTAAACTTGTGTTTATTTAGAAAAGGACATATTTTTATTACCATCAATTTAGATTATAGGTATTGTAATTTAAAATTATGGTTAAGCGCTTTAATTTTGTATGCATACAGCCTATCCGATAACCACCCACACTTAGGGTCACTTCACATACATACATATCATAACATACCAAGTCCATCTATACCAAACACGCACACACTCACACGTATTTCATTCATATCTTATAGAAAACGTATACCCGTAAATAATCTCTCTAACATACTTTACACTTTAGTACACCGTAATTTAATTGGAATTCATTTGCGTGAAGGTACTTACATTTTTAGAGTTACTGTAACATGTTATTTAGAATAGGGACATATTTATTGTACCAAATTTAGATTATAGGTATGTATTTAATTATGGTTTAATCGTTAAACTTTCGTATGCATACAGCCAATCCAGAACACACCAAACTTAGTGCAGACATACCTACATATACCACAGTACATTTTACAAACACGCACACACACATCGTTAACTTCATGTATTCATCATAGAAAACATACACGTACAATAAACTCTAACTTACCTGTACACTTAGTACACCGTATTTTAATTGGAATTCAATTGCGTTGACGTACTTAATTTTTAGAGTTACTGTAAATTGTTATTTAGAATAATGGTCATGATTTATTACCAAAATTTTAGATTGATAGGTATGTATTTGTAAATATTGGTTAATCGTTAATTTGTTTTGCATACAGCCATCACTTAACCAACACCACAACTTAGTCATTACAAACATACATATCATACATACCATGTCCATTTTACAAAACATCGCACCACACACACCGTATTCATTATCATATGGAATAACTACACGTACATTAACTCTTAACCATACTTTCTCTTTGATAATCCGTATTTTAATTTGGAATTCAATTGCGTGAAAGTTACTTAATTTTAGAGTTACTGTTAACATAGTTATTTAGAAAAGGATCATATTTATTACCAAATTTAGATTATAGGTATGTATTTTAATCTTTGGTTAATCGTTCAATTTTGTATGCATACAGCCATCCATAACACACCCACACTTATGTCATCACATCACATACATATCCATAGTCCATGGTATACAAAAAACACGCACACATCACACGTATTCTCATTTTCATACTAGAAACAGTACACGTTACATTACTGTAACTTACTTACACTTAGTACACCGTATTTAAATTGGAATCCAATTTTGCGTTGTAGGATTACTTAATTGTAGAGTTACTGTAACATTGTTATTTAGAAAAGGATCATATTTATTACCAAACTTTAGTTATTGGTATGTATTTAATGATATTGTTAATTCGTTTAATTTGTATGCATACAGCCATTCCTATAACACACCACATCCCTGTCTTACATACATAAATACCAAGTCCATTATACAAATCACGCCCACACCCAACGATATTCACTATCATTATAGAAACATACACGTACATAACTCTAACATACTTACACTTAGTACACCGTATTTTTAAATTGGACATCAATTGCGTCGGGAAAGTACTTAATTTTAGGGTTACTGTAACATGTTTTTTAGAAAAGGACAATATTTATTACCAAATTTAGACTTATAGGTTAATGTTGTTGATAATTATGGTTAATCGTTTCTAATTTGTATGCATACAGCCATCCATAAACACACCATCAACTTAGTCATTCATACATACATACCAAAGTCCCATTATACAAACACGCAACACACCACACCGGATACTTTCAATCCATATAGAAACATACACGATACATAAAACTCTAACATAATTTATTACACTTTAGTACACCGTTATTTAATTGGAAGCAATATGCTCGTGACAGTACTTTTAATTTTTAGAAGTTACTGTAAACATGTTCATTTAGGAAACAGGACATTATTTCTATTACCAAATTTAGATTATAGGTATGTATTTTAATTATGGATAAACGTTAATGTGTATGCATACAGCCATCCATACCACACCACCACTTAGTCATAAATACTCATACATACCAAGTCCCATTATTTACACAAACACGCACCCACACTCACGTAATTCATTTATCATATAGGAAACAGCACACGTACATTACCTCTTAACATACTTCTACAACTTAGATAGACTCCGTATTTAATTGGAAATCAATTGCGTGAAAGTATCTTTTTTTCTTAGTGTTTACGGTAACACTTGTTATTTCAGAAAAACGGACACATATGTATTACCAAATTTAGATTATAGGTATGTATTTGACTGATCGGTTAATCGTTTTCAATTTGTATGCTATTACATGCCATCCATTAAACACACCCACACCAGTCTTACACGTATAATTACATACCAAGTAATTATACCAAATCAAGCACACACACCACGCTATTCATTATCACTCTATTGAAAACATTACTCGTATCCATAACTCTAACATACTTTGTACACTTAGTACACCGTATTTAATTGACGCCTCCAATTGCGTTTTTTAAATACTTGAAATTTAGAAATACTGTAACATGGTTATTTAAGCAAAAGGAACACATATTTAATGACCAAAATTTAGATTAAAGGTATGTGTTTTCAATTACTGGTTAATCGGTTTTTATTTTAATTTGTTTGCATACAGCCATACATAACACAACCACCACTTAGTCATACATTACATACATACACAAGTCCATTATACAAAACCACGCACGACACACACGTATTCATTATCATATAGAATCATACACGTACATAACTCATAACATACTAATACACCTTAGTACACATGTATTTAATTGGAATCAATTGCGTTAAATACTTGAAATTTAGACCTACTGGTAACATGTTAATTTAAGAGAAGAAGGACCATATTTTATTACCAAATTTTAGATTATAGGTATGTGTTTAATTATGGTTAATCGTCTAATTTGATATGCATACAGCACATCCATAACATCACCACAACTTAGTTAATACAATACCATTTTTTTTCTCTAACATACATACAATACCAAGTCCATTATACAAAACTCGCAACACTCACACGTATTCATTATCATATAGAAAACATACACCCGTACATAACTCTAACATACTTACACTTAGTACACCGTATTTAATTGGAATCAATTGCGTGAAGTACTTGAATTTAGAACTACTGTAACATGTTATTTAAGAAAAGGACATATTTACTACCAAATCTAGATTATAGGTATGTGTTTAATTATGGTTAATTAAACACAATTAAAATTAAAATTTTAATTTGGTATTAATTTAAAGTTCAGAGAAGTCTATGATTTACAAGTACTTTTATTACACATCTGTAACCCTCCCAATTACTCATATTGACATACTGTGACTTCTTAACAATATACAGATTAATAAGTTAAGATTATTGTAGTTACAATAACTGAGTAATATCTATAATGCAGAGATAAAGGATACAAATAATATCTTCACAACATGGAAGAAGTTATCAACAAGAAACAAACAGCCTCGAGAACATAGTGAAAATGAAAATATACATATTAATGCATTATGTGTGTATACGCAATCAACTCATGAACGTATTAAACCAATATTCAAGTACACACTAATTCATTAAACCATTTATAGTCTCCTAATTCGATTATTACCAACAAATTATTCCAAATGTTCCAAAAGTAAAATAAACTAAATAAAATACTTCTTCCATACTACAATGACATTTGATACATTGATTTACATTGCATTAATCCAAACAAAATATAGCTAAAATAAAGCTTTTAATTCAAAACTAAAACCACTTACCTACTCAAACCCTGGTAAATTAAAAATGTACTTTTAATGTACTATAATTAAATAAAGTTCAACACTTCAAGAAATTATACGGTACAGACTTTAATGTAATGTATACAGAAACTAGTCTTGTATGTCATATACATAGACTAAGCAAATACTTAACTTAAAACTGCCAAAGAACGATTAAAGATAATTTATAACAGAAATCCAATTTATAACCAGTTCTAGCAAAGCAGCGTTAGTTAATTCAAAGTATATGTATTAAATTGATAAATAATAACACACTTAAAGTTAAAATTTAGTTGGATTGCTAACATTTTCCCAAAGCTAAAACAATTTGGTTTAAATACAGTTTGTGGTGATTACATATTATTTTAACCTTTCCATTGATTAATTACCAAGACCATCTAATAAAATATTCACCATATACAGTAGGTGCAATAGGACCAAAATAGTCAGGTTCAATTTAATTCATTCATTTACATGTAAAAGACCGTGAAGATTCAACTTAAAATGGTTATTTATATTGAAATTTAAGAAATTAAAACGTAAATAATAATAAATCAAGGGAATTCTATCTAATTGATTACAAAGAAACTTTAACAAAAATTTTGTTTATAACAATTGGTAGAACTAACGGATTATTTGATCCCTACATTAAAATCACACAACTCACTCCGGTGAACCACCTGGTGTAGTTTCGCACCTTATCCCTTGAGTTGACCATGTGTTCTGTGATGGTGATGGTGATGCTGCCGCTTTCTCGATGTCTTCAAACGATGAGACCCTCTGGGCTGGAGAATCAGCCGTCTTCCTCACCATGATCCTTCCCTCTCTGGACCAAACGTAAGCCAGCTTCCCAAATTTAACGAACGCCTTGGCGCGCCCCAGGATGGACTTGTTGTGTGCGGTCAGATGCTCACTGATGAACACCGGCGCTCGTGGAAGTGAAGGTGCAAAATCGGTAGTCTCAATGCGATTTCTTCTTGTGGCAATCAGCCATTCGCCACGAATAGATCGGGAGATAAACTGGACCACGATGCTGGGGTGAAATCTTCTGTCTCTGGGAGCCGGGAGCCTGTGAGCGACGGAGATTCCTCCCCTGTTGAACACAACTCCGATCGCCTTCGCAATCACTCGACTACGGCCCCCAATAAATGTCCTCCCCCATTGTTACCGGCACACCCCTAATTTCAATAATGTTCAATCTTGATCTCTGTTGCAGTTCGTCGATCTCCGTGTTTAGCTGAGAAACATTCTCAGCCAAGCGTTGGTTTTTTTTCAGCAAACCACAGTCTTCTTTAAGCGACAAATTATCTTTCTCAACGGTGGAGAGTTTAAGCTTGACTTCCTCTAACGAATCGTGAATATACATCGTAGTCTTTCCAAAGATGCGAAACTTGCACTGTTGGACTTCCTGGAATCTAACATCTCCTGTTTAATTTTTTTTAACAAGTCCATAATTATAGGATCGACAATGTTCGTAGAGGAAGCACCGTCAACGTCACACTCGTCACAGCGCCACGTAGTTAGCGCCTTCGCGGACATCTTCGAAAGTTTAGCGACGGTTCGGATCCGGCAACAAGTAGCATAAAACTCCATACTGCATAACGAACACTTGGCTACCTCCTTGGCATTAGAGGTATTTAGCTGACATTTACCACAAACCATGGTCACACACTTGTGATAAATTTCAAAATAAAAATAATATCAATAGCTAAATAAAAAACCGAAGTTATTTTTTAAATCAGCATAGATACGAATAAACTTAACAATCAAAGCAGGAAACTTGCCGACAGGACTGAGCGGGCAGGCGCGGGCGGACCGGCAAACTAAGAGAGGCTTATCGGAACGACCTTTCGCATCGGCAACTGATGAACCTTAAAATCCGTATAAGCTAGTGGAAAATCACCTATGCTATTTACTAATACATTATTTACATTTTCTTCCTTAATTGCTACTCTTATGCTATTGTCTATAACACTATCATTTTGTATAGGTACCTTACTGGTATTCTTCAATTTCCTCCACACTTTCAATTTTATCTCTACATTCGAATAATCTAGATAAATAGTCTGCCACCGCATTGTCTTTCGATTTAACATGCTTAATTTTTAACGGTATGCTCAAAATTGTAGCTGCCCACCTACCTAACATTCCCAGTTTCCTGAAGTTACCTAGTACCCACGCTAATGCACTATTGTCCGTTATTAGCGTAAAAGATCTTACTTCAAGGTAACTGCGGAATTTGTTTATTGCGCATATCACTGCCAGTGCTTCCTTTTGGTACACAGTCAAGTTTATTTGTTCTGACTCATAAAATTTTTTTTAATAATAAGCCACTGGTTTATTATCACCTTCTATTTCCTGCATTAAACAACTTCCTGCCGCCTTATCACTCGCATCCGTACATAGGATAAATGGCTTATTATAATCTGGTATTATTAATACCGGCGGTGTACTTACACTTTCCTTTAAGTTGTTGAACCTCTCCTGGCATTCCTGAGTCCACTCAAATTTCCTATTCTTTTTTCTTAATTCGTTCAAGCATGCTGCCTTGTCTGCATAATTTGGTATGAACTTTGCGAAATAATTCACCGCTCCAATAAATCTACTTACGCCTTTTGCGTCCTTTGGCTCTCTCGCATCTCTAATGGCCGAAGTTCTATCCGGGTCGACACTTATCTGGTCCTTAGAGATTAGGTGACCTAAGAACTTGATCTCTTTACATGCAAAGCTCACCTTATTCGGGTTAACTGTAAGTCCATGTTTGGCCAACCTCTCCACAACATCTCTAACATGTTCTATATGTTCTGGTAAACTTTTACTAAATATTATTATATCATCTTCATAATTTAAAGCATACTAAAATTTTACACCTTGCAATACTTTATTTAATAATCGGCTCATTGTTCCACTTCCCAAGTGTAACCCATACGGTACACGGTTGAATTCGTATGCTTCGAAAGGTGTAACAAAACCAGTTAAATGCTTGCTTTTTTCCGTAAGATTTAATTGATAAAACTAATTACTCAAATCCAAGTTTGAAAAATAAGTACATCCCTGTAGGTAGTGGTATGATTCATATACATCTCCAATTGGATGTTCCACTCTCTTCAACTTACTGTTTAATTTTGAATAATTAATTACCATCCTTTATTTATTACTTCCGGGTTTGGTTACTAAAAATGCGGGACTAGCATAATTTGACACACATGTTCTAATTATATTCTGTGCCAACAGTTCATCCAAAAATGTTCTTAATTCTTGCAGCTTGGGGGGGGGATCCGCTATCCCGGCTTCAATCTTACTGGCTCGGGATCGTTGACTTCTAGGTCAATTTCTAAGTCAATAGCTTGCCCTATTTTATTGGTAAAAACTTGTGGGAATTCATTAATAATTTTTAAAATTCCCTCCTTTGCCTTATTGCACCCTACAACAATACTCTGGTTCACATTATTTGTAAGGTTTGTATTATTTTGAAATAACTCAATTGTAACTTCAGGTTTAAACTTAAACCAACACAAATCCTGATTTAAATCCACAAACCATAACAGTTCTTTTTTATAAAATTCGAACCCAGAATTATTGCCCAAGACAAATTTTTCGTAACAAGAAATTGAACCTTCCAAGAAAAACATGTTATCTTTATTTTTAAAACACATTTACCCAGGATCGATATTTCGTTATTATCTGCCGATAAACATTTTATATCAGTATGGTCAAGGACACTGGCCAGTCCTTTCTTTACTAATGACTCATAAACAGTTTCACTTATCAGGTTCACTCCGCTTCCCGTGTCTAATAATACATTATGATATGTACACTTACCGACAAACACTTTTACAACAGGCAGGGTTATTGCGGTTTGGGTACGACCGGCCCATTTTACATTCACACAGGAGGTTCTCACATTATTCTTATCTCTTGCCCTCATTTGTTCTTGACCTCTACTATAACTATAATTATTTTTAATTTCAGTAGGACTTGTCCGGGGAGATTCCACTCTCAGACTACCTTCATGAAATTCTCCCCTATTTACAAGTTTTTTGAGACCGCAGATTTTTCGAATCTAGGTATCTGTGCTCTCTGAATATATTTAAAACAATCTCAAGCAATCCCGGTTTATTACAAATTAAACATTTTACTATTGGCTTTTTTACCATCATTGGATTGTTTACATTTGAGTTTGCGGTTGAGTTTTACTGTTCTGAACAAAATCCGATTTGCAAACTTTACGTTCCTCGCATACCTTCACTTCTTCATAGGCTGCGTTCTGCTCATAAATGCATAAATTGTCAAGGTCAGCAAAACTTTTGGGATTTGTACAAAATACTAGTCTGGCCCTTACTAGAGGCGAGATACCTAATTTTATCAATTCAGTTAGTTCGGCCTTTAGAATATTCACATAATAACAATTCCGCATTTTGTTTTACATTTAAAATATAAACTGCTCAGTTTTTCGTCAGATTTTTGTGATCTAGTGACTAAAAGTGACTTCAAGGCTTCTCTATGACCAAATGGAAAAAAAATTATCTAATAGTCCTTTGTGTACTTCACTAAAATTACTTGCATTTACCTTAAATTGAAGCATTTTATTGTAGAGTGGACCAGTGGCATATCCAAGACTCATATTTATGATCTCACTATCACTTAAGCTGGTTTCACCCTTAATTTTTAACATAATTTCAATGTAACTCAATAATTCTGTAACATTTAGACCGTCTGTAGGTTTGAAAATATTTTTAAATCTCTCTAGGGGATTTGGCAATTTTGCAAAAACTCCCTTCTACACAACATTTCCCCTGGGGAAGACTCAAACCTAAAATATCCTCATTTCTTGTCTGAATCACGGGCTTACTCATCTTCAACTTCCTCCTCCTCCAGGCTTGTATTTAAAAGGCTACTTTCTAAATTAACTATATTCTCCTCGCTTACGCCAAGTTTCCCTAATTTTGCCTTAATTTCGTTCAAACCATCCTTAAGTTTTGAAATTACGGTTTCAGACGCTCCTTCCCACTTATACAGCTCACACAACACATCATCAACTCTCACAGTGAGATGTTTGTGCCTACACACTAGTCTCAAATACTCGCCTGTCGATTTTTCCTCGGAAAAAGTTTCCTATCTTGACAGATAATGCCCCCAAATCAACTTTTATTTCCTTTAATGCAATGCTATGTTCTATACGCCCTTTCAGGTTACTAGCATTGGCCCTGATATTTAATTTCAAAAGGGACCTCATCATTTTTTCTAAGATTCTGGACGGTGTCGCTTTCAGAAGCATTTCCGCCCCTAAAATTTATTTCAAATATTAATTCCTTTTTGAGCAACAGATCCACATGCGCTAGCTCCATTTTTATTTTTAATAGAATTTACTTAAAATAAATCAAATATTCACAATACTGTTCTTAAGTCCTAAGTCTTATACACTACACAAGATTATGCAGGTTTATACAAAATTTTAAAGTTAGTACAAGATTATGCACACTTGCAGGTATCCGACAAGTTTATACAAGTTTACAAGTTTTTTCCTCTAAATATCCTGTTGTACAAGTTTTTAAGCTCAAAAAGAAAATGAAGCTCAGAGTGGCGCAAATTATGTACCGTCATTATAGTACATATTATTTATATGGTTAATCGTTAAATTTGTATGCATACAGCCATCCACAACACACCACACTTAGTCATACATACATACATACCAAGTCCATTATACAAACACGCACACACACACGTATTCATTATCATATAGAAACATACACGTACATAACTCTAACATACTTACACTTAGTACACCGTATTTAATTGGAATCAATTGCGTGAAGTACTTAATTTTAGAGTTACTGTAACATGTTATTTTAGAAAAGGACATATTTATTACCAAATTTAGATTATAGGTATGTATTTAATTATGGTTAATCGTTAATTTGTATGCATACAGCCATCCATAACACACCACACTTAGTCATACATACATACATACATACATACCAAGTCCATTATACAAACACGCACACACACACGTATTCATTATCATATAGAAACATACACGTACATAACTCTAACATACTTACACTTAGTACACCGTATTTAATTGGAATCAATTGCGTGAAGTACTTAATTTTAGAGTTACTGTAACATGTTATTTAGAAAAGGACATATTTATTACCAAATTTAGATTATAGGTATGTATTTAATTATGGTTAATCGTTAATTTGTATGCATACAGCCATCCATAACACACCACACTTAGTCATACATACATACATACATACATACCAAGTCCATTATACAAACACGCACACACACACTTATTCATTATCATATAGAAACATACACGTACATAACTCTAACATACTTACACACTTAGTACACCGTATTTAATTGGAATCAATTGCGTGAAGTACTTAATTTTAGAGTTACTGTAACATGTTATTTAGAAAAGGACATATTTATTACCAAATTTAGATTATAGGTATGTATTTAATTATGGTTAATCGTTAATTTGTATGCATACAGCCATCCATAACACACCACACTTAGTCATACATACATACATACCAAGTCCATTATACAAACACGCACACACACACGTATTCATTATCATATAGAAACATACACGTACATAACTCTAACATACTTACACTTAGTACACCGTATTTAATTGGAATCAATTGCGTGAAGTACTTAATTTTAGAGTTACTGTAACATGTTATTTAGAAAAGGACATATTTATTACCAAATTTAGATTATAGGTATGTATTTAATTATGGTTAATCGTTAATTTGTATGCATACAGCCATCCATAACACACCACACTTAGTCATACATACATACATACATACATACCAAGTCCATTATACAAACACGCACACACACACGTATTCATTATCATATAGAAACATACACGTACATAACTCTAACATACTTACACTTAGTACACCGTATTTAATTGGAATCAATTGCGTGAAGTACTTAATTTTAGAGTTACTGTAACATGTTATTTAGAAAAGGACATATTTATTACCAAATTTAGATTATAGGTATGTATTTAATTATGGTTAATCGTTAATTTGTATGCATACAGCCATCCATAACACACCACACTTAGTCATACATACATACATACCAAGTCCATTATACAAACACGCACACACACACGTATTCATTATCATATAGAAACATACACGTACATAACTCTAAACATACTTACACTTAGTACACCGTATTTAATTGGAATCAATTGCGTGAAGTACTTAATTTTAGAGTTACTGTAACATGTTATTTAGAAAAGGACATATTTATTACCAAATTTAGATTATAGGTATGTATTTAATTATGGTTAATCGTTAATTTGTATGCATACAGCCATCCATAAACACACCACACCCAGTCTTACATACATACATACCAAGTCCATTATACAAACACGCACACACACACGTATTCATTATCATATAGAAACATACACGTACATAACTCTAACATACTTACACTTAGTACACCGTATTTAATTGGAATCAATTGCGTGAAGTACTTAATTTTAGAGTTACTGTAACATGTTATTTAGAAAAGGACATATTTATTACCAAATTTAGATTATAGGTATGTGTTTAATTATGGTTAATCGTTAATTTGTATGCATACAGCCATCCATAACACACCACACTTAGTCATACATACATACATACATACATACCAAGTCCATTATACAAACACGCACACACACACGTATTCATTATCATATAGAAACATACACGTACATAACTCTAACATAATTACACTTAGTACACCGTATTTAATTGGAATCAATTGCGTGAAGTACTTAATTTTAGAGTTACTGTAACATGTTATTTAGAAAAGGACATATTTATTACCAAATTTAGATTATAGGTATGTATTTAATTATGGTTAATCGTTAATTTGTATGCATACAGCCATCCATAACACACCACACTTAGTCATACATACATACATACCAAGTCCATTATACAAACACGCACACACACACGTATTCATTATCATATAGAAACATACACGTACATAACTCTAACATACTTACACTTAGTACACACCGTATTTAATTGGAATCAATTGCGTGAAGTACTTAATTTTAGAGTTACTGTAACATGTTATTTAGAAAAGGACATATTTATTACCAAATTTAGATTATAGGTATGTATTTAATTATGGTTAATCGTTAATTTGTATGCATACAGCCATCCATAACACACCCACACACCCAGTCTTACATACATACATACCAAGTCCATTATACAAACACGCACACACACACGTATTCATTATCATATAGAAACATACACGTACATAACTCTAACATACTTACACTTAGTACACCGTATTTAATTGGAATCAATTGCGTTAAATACTTGAATTTAGAAATACTGTAACATGTTATTTAAGAAAAGGACATATTTATTACCAAATTTAGATTAAAGGTATGTGTTTAATTATGGTTAATCGTTAATTTGTATGCATACAGCCATCCATAACACACCACACTTAGTCATACATACATACATACCAAGTCCATTATACAAACACGCACACACACACGTATTCATTATCATATAGAATCATACACGTACATAACTCTAACATACTTACACTTAGTACACTGTATTTAATTGGAATCAATTGCGTTAAATACTTGAATTTAGAACTACTGTAACATGTTATTTAAGAAAAGGACATATTTATTACCAAATTTAGATTATAGGTATGTGTTTAATTATGGTTAATCGTTAATTTGTATGCATACAGCCATCCATAACACACCACACTTAGTCATACATACATACATACATACATACCAAGTCCATTATACAAACACGCACACACACACGTATTCATTATCATATAGAAACATACACGTACATAACTCTAACATAATTACACTTAGTACACCGTATTTAATTGGAATCAATTGCGTGAAGTACTTGAATTTAGAACTACTGTAACATGTTATTTAAGAAAAGGACATATTTACTACCAAATCTAGATTATAGGTATGTGTTTAATTATGGTTTTAATTAAACACAATTAAAATTAAAATTTTAATTTGGTATTAATTTTAAAGTTCAGAGAAGTCTATGATTTACAAGTACTTTTATTACACATCTGTAACCCTCCCAATTACTCATATTGACATACTGTGACTTCTTAACAATATACAGATTTAATAAGTTAAGATTATTGTAGTTACAATAACTGAGTAATATCTATAATGCAGAGATAAAGGATACTAATAATATCTTCACAACATGGAAGAAGTTATCAACAAGAAACAAACCGCCTCGAGAACATAGATGAAAATGAAAATATACATATTAATTGCATTATGTGTGTATACGCAATCAACTCATGAACGTATTAAACCAATATTCAAGTACACACTAATTCATTAAACCATTTATAGTCTCCTAATTCGATTTATTACCAACAAATTATTCCAAATGTTCCAAAAGTAAAATAAACTAAATAAAATACTTCTTCCATACTACAATGACATTTGATACATTGATTTACATTGCATTAATCCAAACAAAATATAGCTAAAATAAAGCTTTTAATTCAAAACTAAAACCACTTACCTACTCAAACCCTGGTAAATTAAAAAATGTACTTTTAATGTACTATAATTAAATAAAGTTCAACACTTCAAGAAAATTATACGGTACAGACTTTAATGTAAATGTATACAGAAACTAGTCTTGTATGTCATATAACATAGACTAAGCAAATACTTAACTTAAAACTGCCAAAGAACGATTAAAGATAATTTATAACAGAAATCCAATTTATAACCAGTTCTAGCAAAGCAGCGTTAGTTAATTCAAAGTATATGTATTAAATTGATAAATTTAATAAACACACTTAAAGTTAAAATTTAGTTGGATTGCTAACATTTTTCCCAAAGCTAAAACAATTTGGTTTAAATACAGTTTGTGGTGATTACATATTATTTTAACCTTTCCATTGATTAATTACCAAGACCATCTAATAAAATATTCACATATACAGTAGGTGCAATAGGACCAAAATAGTCAGGTTCAATTTAATTCATTCATTTACATGTAAAAGACCGTGAAGATTCAACTTAAAATGGTTATTTATATTGAAAATTTAAGAAATTAAAACGTAAATAATAATAAAATCAAGGAATTCTATCTAATTGATTACAAAGAAACTTTAACAAAAATTTTGTTTATAACAATTGGTAGAACTAACGGATTATTTGATCCCTACATTAAAATCACACAAACTCACTCCGGTGAACCACCTGGTGTAGTTTCGCACCTTATCCCTTGAGATTGACCATGTGTTTCTGTGATGGTGATGCTGCCGCTTTCTCGATGTCTTCAAACGATGAGACCCTCTGGGCTGGAGAATCAGCCGTCTTTCCTCACCATGATCCTTCCCTCTCTGGACCAAACGTAAGCCAGCTTCCCAAATTTAACGAACGCCTTGGCGCGCCCAGGATGGACTTGTTGTGTGCGGTCAGATGCTCACTGATGAACACCGGCGCTCGTGGAAGTGAAGGTGCAAAATCGGTAGTCTCAATGCGATTTCTTCTTGTGGCAATCAGCCATTCGCCACGAATAGAATCGGGAGATAAACTGGACCACGATGCTGGGGTGAAATCTTCTGTCTCTGGGAGCCGGGAGCCTGTGAGCGACGGAGATTCCTCCCCTGTTGAACACAACTCCGATCGCCTTCGCAATCACTCGACTACGGCCCCCAATAAATGTCCCTCCCCCCATTGTTACCGGCGCACACCCCTAATTTTCAATAATGTTCAATCTTGATCTCTGTTGCAGTTCGTCGATCTCCGTGTTTAGCTGAGAAACATTCTCAGCCAAGCGTTGGTTTTTTTTCAGCAAACCACAGTCTTCTTTAAGCGACAAATTATCTTTCTCAACGGTGGAGAGTTTAAGCTTGACTTCCTCTAACGAATCGTGAATATACATCGTAGTCTTTCCAAAGATGCGAAACTTGCCACTGTTGGACTTCCTGGAATCTAACATCTCCTGTTTAATTTTTTTTAACAAGTCCATAATTATAGGATCGTCAATGTTTTCGTAGAGGAAGCACCGTCAACGTCACACTCGTCACAGCGCCACGTAGTTAGCGCCTTCGCGGACATCTTCGAAAGTTTAGCGACGGTTCGGATCCGGCAACAAGTAGCATAAAACTCCACACTGCATAACGAACACTTGGCTACCTCCTTGGCGTTAGAGGTATTTAGCTGACATTTACCACAAACCATGGTCACACACTTGTGATAAATTTCAAAAATAAAAATAATATCAATAGCTAAATAAAAAACCGAAGTTATTTTTAAATCAGCATAGATACGAATAAACTTAACAATCAAAGCAGGAAACTTTGCCAACAGGACTGAGCGGGCAGGCGCGGGCGGACCGGCAAACTAAGAGAGGCTTATCGGAACGACCTTTCGCATCGGCAACTGATGAACCTTAAAAATCCGTATAAGCTAGTGGAAAATCACCTATGCTATTTACTAATACATTATTTACATTTTCTTCCTTAATTGCTACTCTTATGCTATTGTCTATAACACTAATCATTTTGTATACCTTACTGGTATTCTTCAATTTCCTCCACACTTTCAATTTTATCTCTACATTCGAATTAATCTAGATAAATAGTCTGCCACCGCATTGTCTTTCGATTTAACATGCTTAATTTTTAACGTATGCTCAAAATTGTAGCTGCCCACCTACCTAACATTCCCAGTTTCCTGAAGTTACCTAGTACCCCACGCTAATGCACTATTGTCCGTTATTAGCGTAAAAGATCTTACTTCAAGGTAACTGCGGGAATTTGTTTATTGCGCATATCACTGCCAGTGCTTCCTTTTTTGGTACACAGTCAAGTTTATTTGTTCTGACTCATAAAATTTTTTTTAATAATAAGCCACTGGTTTATTATCACCTTCTATTTCCTGCATTAAACAACTTCCTGCCGCCTTATCACTCGCATCCGTACATAGGATAAATGGCTTATTATAATCTGGTATTATTAATACCGGCGGTGTACTTACACTTTCCTTTAAGTTGTTGAACCTCTCCTGGCATTCCTGAGTCCACTCAAATTTCCTAATTCTTTTTTCTTAATTCGTTCAAGCATGCTGCCTTGTCTGCATAATTTGGTATGAACTTTGCGAAAATAATTCACCGCTCCAATAAATCTACTTACGCCTTTTGCGTCCTTTGGCTCTCTCGCATCTCTAATGGCCGAAGTTCTATCCGGGTCGACACTTATCTGGTCCTTAGAGATTAGGTGACCTAAGAACTTGATCTCTTTGCAAAGCTCACCTTATTCGGGTTAACTGTAAGTCCATGTTTGGCCAACCTCTCCACAACATCTCTAACATGTTCTATATGTTCTGGTAAAACTTTTACTAAATATTATTATATCATCTTCATAATTTAAAGCATACTAAAATTTTACACCTTGCAATACTTTATTTAATAATCGGCTCATTGTTTCCACTTCCCAAGTGTAACCCATACGGTACAACGGTTGAATTCGTATGCTTCGAAAGGTGTGTAACAAAACCAGTTAAATGCTTGCTTTTTTTCCGTAAGATTTAATTGATAAAAACTAATTACTCAAATCCAAGTTTTGAAAAATAAGTACATCCCTGTAGGTAGTGGTATGATTCATATACATCTCCAATTGGATGTTCCACTCTCTTCAACTTACTGTTTAATTTTGAATAATTAATTACCCATCCTTTATTTATTACTTCCGGGTTGGTTACTAAAAATGCGGGACTAGCATAATTTGACACACATGTTCTAATTATATTCTGTGCCAACAGTTCATCCAAAAATGTTCTTAATTCTTGCAGCTTGGGGGGGGATCCGCTATCCGGCTTCAATCTTACTGGCTCGGGATCGTTGACTTGTAGGTCAATTTCTAAGTCAATAGCTTGCCCTATTTTATTGGTAAAAAACTTGTGGGAATTCATTAATAATTTTTAAATTCCCTCCTTTGCCTTATTGCACCCTACAACAATACTCTGGTTCACATTATTTGTAAGGTTTGTATTATTTTGAAATAACTCAATTGTAAACTTCAGGTTTAAACTTAAACCAACACAAATCCTGATTTAAATCCACAACCATAACAGTTCTTTTTATAAAATTCGAACCCAGAATTATTGCCCAAGACCAAATTTTTTCGTAACAAGAAATTGAACCTTCCAAGAAAAACATGTTATCTTTATTTTTAAAACACATTTACCCAGGATCGATATTTCGTTATTATCTGCCGATAAACATTTTATATCAGTATGGTCAAGGACACTGGCCAGTCCTTTCTTTACTAATGACTCATAAAACAGTTTCACTTATCAGGTTCACCCTTCCGCTTCCCGTGTCTAATAATACATTATGATATGTACACTTACCGACAAACACTTTTACAACAGGCAGGGTTATTGCGGTTTGGGTACGACCGGCCCATTTTACATTCACACAGGAGGTTCTCACATTATTCTTATCTCTTGCCCTCATTTGTTCTTGACCTCTACTATAACTATAATTATTTTTAATTTCAGTAGGACTTGTCCGGGGAGATTCCACTCTCAGACTACCTTCATGAAATTCTCCCCTATTTACAAGTTTTTTGAGACCGCAGATTTTTCGAATCTAGGTATCTGTGCTCTCTGAATATATTTAAAACAATCTCAAGCAATCCCGGTTTATTACAAATTAAACATTTTACTATTGGCTTTTTTACCATCATTGGATTGTTTACATTTGAGTTTGCGGTTGAGTTTTACTGTTCTGAACAAAATCCGATTTGCAAACTTTACGTTCCTCGCATACCTTCACTTCTTCATAGGCTGCGTTCTGCTCATAAATGCATAAATTGTCAAGGTCAGCAAAACTTTTGGGATTTGTACAAAATACTAGTCTGGCCCTTACTAGAGGCGAGATACCTAATTTTATCAATTCAGTTAGTTCGGCCTTTAGAATATTCACATAATAACAATTCCGCATTTTGTTTTACATTTAAAATATAACTGCTCAGTTTTTCGTCAGATTTTTTGTGATCTAGTGACTAAATCAGTGACTTCAAGGCTTCTCTATGACCAAATGGAAAAAAAATTATCTAATAGTCCTTTGTGTACTTCACTAAAATTACTTGCATTTACCTTAAATTGAAGCATTTTATTGTAGAGTGGACCAGTGGCATATCCAAGACTCATATTTATGATCTCACTATCACTTAAGCTGGTTTCACCCTTAATTTTTAACATAATTTCAATGTAACTCAATAATTCTGTAACATTTAGACCGTCTGTAGGTTTGAAAATATTTTTAAATCTCTCTAGGGGATTTGGCAATTTTGCAAAACTCCCTTCTACACAACATTTCCCCTGGGGAAGACTCAAACCTAAAATATCCTCATTTCTTGTCTGAATCACGGGCTTACTCATCTCTTCAACTTCCTCCTCCTCCAGGCTTGTATTTAAAAGGCTACTTTCTAAATTAACTATATTCTCCTCGCTTACGCCAAGTTTCCCTAATTTTGCCTTAATTTCGTTCAAACCATCCTTAAGTTTTTGAAATTACGGTTTCAGACGCTCCTTCCCACTTATACAGCTCACACAACACATCAACTCTCACAGTGAGATGTTTGTGCCTACACACTAGTCTCAAATACTCGCCTGTCGATTTTTCCTCGGAAAAGTTTCCTATCTTGACAGATAATGCCCCCAAATCAACTTTTATTTCCTTTAATGCAATGCTATGTTCTATACGCCCTTTTCAGGTTACTAGCATTGGCCCTGATATTTAATTTCAAAAGGGACCTCATCATTTTTCTAAGATTCTGGACGGTGTCGCTTTCAGAAGCATTTCCGCCCCTAAAATTTATTTCAAATATTAATTCCTTTTTGAGCAACAGATCCACATGCGCTAGCTCCATTTTATTTTTAATAGAATTTTACTTAAAATAAATCAAATATTCACAATACTGTTCTTAAGTCCTAAGTCTTATACACTACACAAGATTATGCAGGTTTATACAAAATTTTAAAGTTAGTACAAGATTATGCACACTTGCAGGTATCCGACAAGTTTATACAAGTTTACAAGTTTTTTCCTCTAAATATCCTGTTGTACAAGTTTTTAAGCTCAAAAAGAAAATGAAGCTCAGAGTGGCGCAAATTATGTACCGTCATTATAGTACATATTATTTATAAAGTCTGGAGCTAATTTTCAATAAATCAGAACAACCTTTCGGAAATACTTAATTTATTCAAAATTTTAAATTTCACTCAAAATTTAACAAAGTTTAACAAAATCTTGATTTGCTTTTCTTCAAAATTTCTCTCAATCGGTCAAATCTAATTTAGAGTCTGATCAAAATAAAATAAAAAGTTATCTTCTCAAAATATTCAAAATCAAAATTACACAATGCTTGATGTAAACTTTAGGATCAAAATCTAATTTACAATACTTCAAAAGTTGAATTAATTATCAGGCTCTGTTAAATGGCAAAATTTAGAAAATTTTACACAACAGTATAAAACAAAAGATGTTAAACTAAACGCTGGTACGAGACTTACTACTTTGAAGACTATGGAGGCTGAAAAACTATTACGCACTAAATGGGAAAAAATTTTAAACTTGACTTAAGACACAACGGGTAAAAATTAACTCTATATCCCAAATGTATAAGAGTAGAGGAAGTACTATCGCTTCTGAACTGCACGTGTAGACTCTCTGCACTCGACTAGAAGACCCCCTCTCTCTTGAAACCAACCGCGACCGGCTCGGGAACCTATCACCGTTGACATCTCTAACAGCTGGATAGGTCAAACCAACAAAATAATGTCCACGTACCGCGTCTAGTTAACATAGAACCTACTTCCTACCGCGATTCAGCAGAATGATTATAACTACGGTATATCATAATAGCAATTCCTCGATTAGAGATCACAAACATTTAGTAAACATTTAACATAAATTCCAAGCGTTGTAA
This sequence comes from Homalodisca vitripennis, assembly GCF_021130785.1. NCBI lineage: Eukaryota > Metazoa > Arthropoda > Insecta > Hemiptera > Cicadellidae > Homalodisca > Homalodisca vitripennis. The sequence goes on from NW_025779873.1 coordinate 45,907, forward strand.
CTCTTTGTAATCAAACAATGATATGGAAATGAGTGAACCAAAAGAAAATCATATTTTAGACTTTGATTTTAACAATACTTTATTATGTAAAGTATACCCAACAGTACCATTGATCTTTGGTTCTTAAATTCCCTCCCGTAAGCTATTCAAACTTGATTAATCTATACATATGATTTTTTGAGGGTACTTATTTACAAGTACAAAAATCTAATTTAATATTTTGTAGGCGTAAGTACTTATCAAGTTGTTGTTACGAGTCTATAAATAAAGAGTATTCCAAAGTGAGCGCCAAGGCATCCTGAGGCGCCTGAAAATCCTGTCACGGTTGATATACAATGAATAATAAAATATCATATCGTGTGAAAAATTTTAAAAATATATACTTATAGCTGCCTTCACGTTAAATTCAAGATTCAAGATTTTTATTGTTTTAGACGGTACAGTATAACAATGGTAAGAGATCACTAAGGCTAGAATATTTTCCAGTTTAAAGTTAGATATAACTACGTCAAAATACTCACAGACCTCATATAATCAGTTTTCGACTAGGAAGCTCTTAACTGCTGATTTAAATTTATTGTACGGCAATTTCTTGATATTATTTGGTAAGAAATTGTACATTTTTTCCCCATGTATTCAAAACTATTTTGTGTACTAGTATACATACATCTTTTCATGTTTAAATTATTTTTATATCTTGTGTTAAAGCCGTGAATACTGGTTGAGTCATTTAATTTATTAAAATTTTCTTTAATATGCAACAAGGTTGAGAAGTACAGTGATCATGGCAATGAAAATCACTCCTAGGCATATGAATAAAGGTTTACAATGGGTTTGATCCGGAGCGCCACATATTAACCTGACTTGCCATATTCTGTAACGTAAAACACCTATTTACACCATCTGGAATTACCCCATAAGAAAGATTCTGTAGCTAAGATTGCTTTGAATGTAAGCATAGTACATGCTCAGAAGGATGTAAGGAGTAACACTGCTCTTTAAAGATCTCAACAAAAAGAGCTTACTTTGCTAGTTTGGTGGCTACATTTTTAATATGATTACCCCATTTTACCTCAGTTTGAAAAAAAAATGCCCAGGGACTTCAAAGCACAGATTTATTTCCTTTTTGGTGACAAAATAAGTGCTAAGCCCTGCACCTTCCCAGCATTCAGACTTAACTTATTAGCACAGCACCAGTCTACAACTATTTTTTTCTTATCTTCTAGGGTGTTAAGGGCCCCCATAGTACTACTCTCCCTGACATTTAAACCTAAGTCATCTGCAAACAAAAAAATATTTACATTGGAATTAGCTAAGTTGCTAGGTAAGTCATTAATATATAAAATAAACAACGTAGGCCCCAAGATAGATCCCTGTGGTACACCAAGAGGGACTGGGGGAGTCAGAAAAGTTTCCATCAGTACATACAGCCTGCTGCCTACCCTCTAGGTAGGATTAAAAAAAACTAACAGCTAAGTTGTCACACAAATAAAAATCCAGCTTATTTACTAAAACACAGTGGTCTACAGTGTCAAAGGCCTTGGACATATCAAAAAGATCTAAAAACTACTTTTTCTTGACGTTACAAGCCTTTGTAAAAATCACTAATCAAAGACGAAAATCCATTAACTATGTTGTGTTTTGGTCAAAAACCAAATTGAATTTTAGACAGAAAGTCCACTTAATTCAAGGTAATCAGTTAAATGTATATGAATCAGGCATTAAAAGACCTTTGACACTATAGGTATAATTTTAATAGGCCTGTAATTAGCGCAAAGATGTGTTGGACCTCTCTTATAAATAAGCACAACCTTACTAATTTTTAAAATATCAGGAAATACCCCTTGAGGAACACACATATTTAAAAGACAACCTCACAAATGTACACAGAAACAAAGTTTTTAAAATCTTAGAAATTAAAACATAAAAATCAAGTGATGAACTACTGCTTAAATTGTTAATAACTTTATGCACTTTTTCTACTGAGAATTTTCTAATGGTAAAACTAGGCTTAGACAAAAAATAACTTATCAAGCTTATCAAGATCACATTACATTGAGACCAGACCCTCATGATACCATTTTGAATTAGGATTTCTTTTTTTTATTCAGCTACGTTTCAGGGGAATTGAACAATCTACAGCTCACAACAAGTAATCAAAAAAAGTTTAAACTTATCATTAATACCTAAATTAGAATAATAAATTTCAGTCCAGTTTATTTTGTGAAGATAGTAATGCAATATTTTTGAGGTAGATTTATTTAAAGTACTGCTTAAATTACTTAATCTGTTAGGCCTAGGTTCTTTAGTAGTTAAAAGCTCAACATTAACTTTAAAAATAATAGGATTATGATCTGATACTCCAGTATGTTGACCATCTGTCTTGATGAAAGAAAGAGGTAACTACATTGTCTTTACATGTTCCACCAAAACCCGTGCTTAGGTTAGGCCTTGTAACATCAAAAAACTGTGGGCTGAAAGCCAAAACTAGAGAACAAGTTTTATTAGTTCATAAAGATTGTTAATGGTTGATAAAACATGTTGACAGTCCCCCCCGCAATAATGATATTTTAAGCTTACGCTCTCTTCATATAGACTAGAGCACACATCATACAGTTTATCAAAGAACGAGTATAGGTAGGTTACCTAAAGGTGCACGGTAAGCAGAAACGAATCACTGACTTGTAGTCATCAAGAAAAATCGTTGGACAGCTCCAATATCTGGTCCTCACTTACTACTTGTTAATTTTTCGTAGGCAGTATACTTTAAGCCTGCTTTTACAAGAATTATGGTCCCACCACGCTGTAATGTGGATCTGCAAACGTGGGATGCGATCTCATAGCCCGGTATGGCTAAGTTTAGTCATATCAACATCAGTTAACCAATGTTCACATATGGAGATATCACACTGTTTTGAACTGCAATGAAACTAAGAATATCAGTTTTGTTTAGTAAACCTTGAGTATTTCCATTTGAAAAAGGTGAACAACTTCTTGAATTTCACATTAGGCTCATTAAAATGCTGAGAACTGGCCATATCACTATATGTTTGGTATAGGCTTTTGATTCCTCTTCATCAATTCAACGTACTTTACTTAAGTATCCAGTTGTAATTAGTGACTTTTTTCCAAAAAAGAACTATTCGCCTCACTAAGGTGAACCAGAATCAATTTATGTATGCACCAGATTATGAAGACTACATTTATAATGTCATATTGAATTACTGAATGATATACCCACAGCTCCATAAATTACTTAAAATTACCTTTTAATAAGCTAAGCATTAACAAGAGATTGCTACGTCATCGCATTCCATTGGGTTCAGGTGAGATCTTTTGAACGAATGTACAAGGACATAGGATCTGACCGCACAATATTCCATTTTTTATAGCAGTTATTGTTGGTTGTCTCTTGGCAACCCCTTTTCTAGGGTGTTTCAGCTGAGCCACGAAATGTATGCTTACCAAAAGAATAAAAACAATGTCATTGACAGTACATTTCTTGATGAGAACTCTCTGTCAAAGATAGCTTTTTCTTACTAAAATTGTTTGAAAAGTTGAATATACCAGGTCAAGAGCTCCTTCTACATACCCACCGGAGGGTCGTAGATGCGTACTGTGCCATCTACATCGAGCAACACATATTGTGATCAGATGTGGTAACATATATATTTGTGTGCCACATGCCCAGGCCACACTACCTAATTATCAAGGCATCATCCGCTGTCCAGTGTGTAGGAATACTGGCTCGGGATTATACAAAAGACTTTAACTATTGTTATAAATATGTAATTTATGTACGTTCTAGTATTCTTTCATTTTATAAATTCTTTTTTTGATAATAAACATTTGACACGTTTGTGATGATGGTGGACCTTTAATGGCCCTTGGAACAGACATAGTAAATTATAAACTTATACTTTGAAAATTTATGTTACCCTTGTCCTAGCCTGTTATAATTTGTTTTTCAACATCATGCGCACCTTTCTCTGTATTAATATCCTCCAATACTTCATCATTAATAACTTGGACCTAGAAAACAACAATAATGATGAACAAAAATTAATTAAAGGTATTACCAAGTTACACGCAATGACAAGTTAATATTTGTTGATGTATTATGTAAGCCTATAGCCCATACAAACGTAACCTCTAAAAAAATCTAAATAAAATGCTTTTATAAGAAGTTAATACATATGAGTTTAAAGATAAAGAAATCTTTCAACCCTTATATATATATATATATATATATATATATATATATATATATATATATATTATATTTGCAATCAAGACAAGGTTTTCTAATATTAAAACTGTACAGTACTTAGCAGTCCAAGAATAAGTGTCACAGTACATAAAAAGTAATAAGCCTAGACTATAAATTATAGCCATAACTTGTAATATAACATTTTCTTAACTAAACGTTAAGAAAACAATGTTTTTTTTTTTGTTGTTTCATATAATACTCTTTGAGAAATAACACTTAGCTAGTGTTTATACGCTTTCGTTGTTAAGGACCAATATAGGCCTACAAACTATGCATTGTTTTTTATATATTCAACCTACAAACTTACCTTAATTCTTTCTTTGTAGATTCACTTTGCGTTTATTCTTTCTCTTTAAAATCTTAATTTTTAATCCTTTTAACCATTTATTAAGAAACCGTTGATATAAGTTCAGCTTTTCATCAAATTGTCCTAAATAATAATACTCATGACAGGGCTGCTATATAACAATGTATATAAAACGCTGTTACTTGACTAAGGAAATAAACAGCAAATACTTTTACGAGTTTAATTTAATTTTAGAAAAAACTTTATTCCAGCAAAACACAGTGTTTTTACCGTAAACCTTTATAGTTTCCTATAGTACAACCTCAACTATGGGATTTTAAATAATAATGTGTAAAAAATGACAAAATAGTGTATTTAATTACAGGTTTTGCAATCACCAATTCCAAATCCCTTAGATTAAAAACCTATTTGGGATACAACATAATTTAAAAGATAACTACCTGACTCTCGGATATTCCTGAGCCCCTACCAGCGTAACTGAGAGGAATTTCCATAATGTAAGGGTTTTCAATTGGAGTTAACTAATGAGAACTCACCTAACCTAACCTAACTGACAGTCGGACCTACTTAAGGGCTGGGCGGCCTATCCGAGAACCACCCGGCCTACCCCAAAGCTAACCTGTCTACCCTAGTCAACCACTGCCCACCCTAGACTTCCTTACTTTCTATCACAACTTTCTTAGTTTTCTTATCACGAATGTTCTCTTTTTACTGTAAACGTGGCGAAAGTATAACTGCTCAAAGGGGCAAAGTACGAAAAGAGGACCCGGTTTTTATATAGTTTATGTATTATCTTTTTTACATGTACATTGACATTGAATAATAAAATTATCAACATATATAAAATGCTAAATAATTTATAGGATGAAATTAAATAGATTAATTTTAATACATATGGTATGTTTATATAGAAGAGGGCAGTGTCTGAACATCAATAAATAATATGCAAAAAAAAACTGAAAAAAAATAAGAAAAAACAGGTTATAATTTTCCAATGATTTTTTTGTTATCATTCTAAAGTTAACTAACAATATAATTTAAATAAAGTTTACTTAGCAAATTATAATGTTCACAAACTTAAAATGTATTTACATTGGTACATATATTTTAAGCAACTATTAAATTCCATTAATTATATCAGTTTCATTATATGTAAGGATGTTATTTTTGCAGTACAGATATTGTTTATTAAAATCAATATAAAAAACTGGGTCTGCTTATAAAACTCTACTCTCCCAAAAAAAATTTTAAC